>NW_013681275.1:2381-4600 GCF_000517525.1 Limulus polyphemus | reverse complement strand
GCTGTAGTAAATTGTTGTAGGTGTAGTGAAAGAGGTAATTCTTTGTGTGGAGAATCATACCCTAGTATGCAGAAAGACAGCTGTAGTAAATTGTTGTAGGTGTAGTGAAAGAGGTAATTCTTTGTGTGGAGAATCATACCCTAGTATGCAGAAAGACAGCTGTAGTAAATTGTTGTAGGTGTAGTGAAAGAGGTAATTCTTTGTGTGGAGAATCATACCCTAGTATGCAGAAAGACAGCTGTAGTAAATTGTTGTAGGTGTAGTGAAAGAGGTAATTCTTTGTGTGGAGAATCATACCCTAGTATGCAGAAAGACAGCTGTAGTAAATTGTTGTAGGTGTAGTGAAAGAGGTAATTCTTTGTGTGGAGAATCATACCCTAGTATGCAGAAAGACAGCTGTAGTAAATTGTTGTAGGTGTAGTGAAAGAGCTAATTCTTTGTGTGAATTTGAAATATAGCAAAATCACCAGTGACTGAAGATGAATACAAGAATTACTGATGGTAAATTAGAACTACTGTATTGTGACAGAATTAAAAAAAAAAGAATAAGCTCTATTTAAAGTGCAAAGTACAGAAATTTGTATTTAACGAGAAATGTATTAAAGTACATTTTACTAAAAATGCAGATAAACCATACATGATTAGCAGACACTTGAACAAACCATCACTAGTGATGTTTACAGTTCAAGTTCTTTCTGTAGCTGACCAATCAGAAAATTTGTTTACAAGTATTTCTACATGATGTGACAGTTGTAAATCAGTTCCATGTACATATATAAAATAGGTTATAATACAATTATCCTATGAAACAGTTGATTCTATGATCATATCCTGCTACAGAAAGTAAAACCTAACTAAGTGAGCATGTGACTTTTACCGTATTTATTAGTTTCAAATTAGAACTATAAAAACTTTTTCATATATGAAATATTTCTGGTATATCTTGGGATTGGCCTGTTTAGTAAAAGAAGATTTGGTCAAGATACCATTTACAAAGTAATGCTATATCTCTTAGTAACCGAGTCACGAGAATGGATGAAATAATAAGATTGGAAAAAATTAAACACGAAATGAACACATTATTTATATTACACCTAAAACACAAACACGGTGTGTGTCCATGATTTCACATGGAACAATCTTTTCTACTGGATCTTTTATATTCATTTTCTCAAGCTGAATTCATGTATCAGACTTACCAAATTCATTGTTCATTATTTTCACAAGAAAAGTCATATTTACCCAAGACAATTAATGCTATTCATGTGACTGGACATTCTCAATCGAACATTGGCGAGGCCATAACTGTGATATATCACCCAACCTACCACTGAAGGACGCTGCTATTAACATCTTTGTATTGCAATAACAACCCCTTCCCCTTCCCTGAGCAGAAATACTATCTACTCAAGAATATCAAAGGCAGCTAAAATAAAACTTGCACATATACAGAATAATTAATATATTCATAATAAAAACTATAACATTATGAGAAGATAGAAACACAGGATATATTCATATACCATAGGATATAAGAATTGTGGTATTTACATATAACAATAACAGATATTTATGCTGAGAAGGTGAGGTTCCACTACTTTCGCTAGAAAGAAAAACCTCCCACACTTATATGTTTTATCATTAGTGGAAGGCACTTAGTAATCCTTAACACTAAATATACTTTCACAGGGTCCCAGAAAGTGTTCTGTATCGAGAGTAAATAAAACCCAAATTATAAGTAACAAATATTTTTATTTCTTGCTTTTGAAGTTCATATGTCATGCTGTGCTGTAGCCTCAGAATGCATAATTCTTCTCGTGATTCATGGCATGTGCACATTTTACTGACATCACAACAGTACAAATTGCAACATTAAGTGTCCCTTATGTGATTTCATTTTAATGTCTACTGACTGGCTGACTGACAAACAACACACTACTGTATACTGGTGCCAGTGGTTAAAACAGATGATTCCTAAGGCAGCCTTCATCCCCTTTTGGGGGAAAATAATTATTAGGTCAAAGTTTGTCTGCATTGTTTATTTATTTTTTAGGCATTTGAAATTCGTTTGTAATGTTTTATTACAAAAAACGTTATTTCAATGTGTTATTACAAAAAACGTTATTTCAATGTTTTATTACAAAAAACGTTATTTCAATGTGTTATTCTAGAAAGTAGAGAGCGTGAGAATCGCATGATCTCGATGACGCAACACTGCC
>NW_013681275.1:0-1711 GCF_000517525.1 Limulus polyphemus | reverse complement strand
TTCAATGTTTTGTTACAAAAAACGTTATTTCAATGTTTTGTTACAAAAAACGTTATTTCAATGTTTAGTTACAAAAAACGTTATTTCAATGTGTTATTACAAAAACGTTATTTCAATGTTTTATTACAAAAAAACGTTATTTCAATGTGTTATTACAAAAAAACGTTATTTCAATGTTTTATTACAAAAAACGTTATTTCAATGTTTTATTACAAAACACGTTATTTCAATGTTTTATTACAAAAAACGTTATTTCAATGTGTTATTACAAAAAACGTTATTTCAATGTTTAGTTACAAAAAACGTTATTTCAATGTGTTATTACAAAAACGTTATTTCAATGTGTTATTACAAAAAACGTTATTTCAATGTTTTATTACAAAAAAAACGTTATTTCAATGTTTTATTACAAAAAACGTTATTTCAATGAGTAATCACCCATTAGCGGAATGTTGAATATTTAGAGACATTTTTTCACATGTTTCTATATTATTATTACTTTCATTATGTGCATCATTACTAAATTTCAGAAGTTTAAACATTTCCTTCTTTTGATGACCTAGATTTAAAGACAAAGCAAGCTCATCAGGAAAACTGAAGCATCACACTTGTGCCAGTTGAATTATACAAAAACAAAAAGCTGTGGAGATCATATTTGACAACTTGAACTTGACCTTACATTCTGATGATTTGTCTTTTCCATGAATCCTGTTGATGTTTTTTTTTTCTGGTTTTTAACTGGAGTGAATATTAACTCTATCTTGTTCTTGTTTCAAGTATTTAGAGCCCATTGAATGTATTGTTTTCAAGTAGAGCCATGTTATCCTTTGGATGTGCTCCATGTTACATTTTAAAACTGTATTATGTTACATATCCTTCTATGTGTAAAATTTCTATCTGTAAGTATTTTATCTTTAAATTTTGTGATCAGAGAGAAATATGCTATTAAACAATAACACATTTGGTTAAATGACTTAGAGAAATGAGATCCTATTCCTTGCTACCAGTGTTTAGTTGTTACACATTTTACAGAAGTTACTATTCATCTGAACAAAAGTAACATGTTAGGACTTTATGTACCTGTTAAATGAAATAAACAGCATATGTTTATGGAAAAATTGTATAATTATTTGAATCTACTTTCTATGTTTTTAAAGTTTGCCTTTATGAGATTGCTATTAAAAATAATGATCATTGTAACAGTGTATTCACTTTGTGGTAATCCAAGATAGTTAGTGGTAATCAAAGTTAACTGATTTCTGCCTAAATAAGATATTTATGTATCTGACATGCATAAAGAAATTTTCCAGTGACTTGTGAAATGAATATATGACTAAAACTCCTTGTTTGCTGAAATATAAGCAAATAGGAAAAATAAACCACAAAGTGAAGAAGACAAAGCACATAAGAACAGCAGTCTAAAGAGACTTGTGTACAAGGAAAAACTTCCACAGCACATCTCGACTCATTTAGGATCAGAGCTCAGTCTCTTCTAAAACTGCAGAAGTATCTCTTCTCCTTGTGACAGCTGGAAGTAAACACAAAGTGAAGAAGACAAAGCACATAAGAACAGCAGTCTAAAGAGACTTGTGTACAAGGAAAAACTTCCACAGCACATCTCAACTCATTTAGGATCAGAGCTCAGTCTCTTCTAAAACTGCAGAAGTATCTCTTCTCCTTGTGACAGCTGGAAGTAAACACAAAGTGAAGA
>NW_013681274.1:2822-4332 GCF_000517525.1 Limulus polyphemus | reverse complement strand
GAATACATTGCATCCTTAAGCTCTCTGAAGCTGTTGTAAGTAACCAGAATAAACTCTACCGTCTCCTATATTATTAAAAAGGAATACATTCGCATCCTTAAACTCTCTGAAGGTGTTGTAAGTAACCAGAATAAACTCTACCGTCTCTTATCTTATGATATTATTTTCCTCTATAATACGTGGTTAAAAAGCGTTTTTCTTTTCTCGATTTTTGTTCTTGTGGGCTAGTAAGTTTACATAACACCACTCGTTACACGACTTTTAGCCAGTGTGAAGGTCTCAAAAATTCATTTTGGAAACATATCTATGATATAACGTCGTGCGTCTTCACCTCTTTTCTGTTCGGTAAATGATTGAGAAAATGACATTTGACAATGGAAAATATTTCTACGTCTCTGAACTTTCGCGGCCGGTATGACCAGATGATTAGGGCGCGCGACTCGCAATCTGCGGGTTCCAATCCTGTCATCGAACGTGCTCTTCTTTCAGCTGTGGGGGGTATTATAATGTGAGGTTAATCCCACTTTTCGTTGTCAAAGAGCAGCCCGAGAGTCGGCGGTGTATGGTGTTCATCTGGTATGTCACTCTAAATTAGCGACGCTAGCGCAGATATCCCTGGTGTAGCTTTGCGCGAAATTAAACAAACAAACAAACTGATGTTTCGCACGCGCTATTCACGTGTATCTCGCGGGCACGAGTTGGATGACGATTCTGTCTCCGGCGTGATTTACGACACGAGACTCGTATCTTTGTAATTTATGGCACTCAACTTACAGAACAGGTGTTTGTGTGATTCTTTCTTCCATAACAATACGCCCCCCCCACACACACACACACTTGCCCAATAAAACGTGATAGATTTGTTTGGAATGTTTTGTAATTGATAAGCTTTTCTTGTTTTCATTCGGTTACAGATCACTCCAAAATAACCGAGTCTCATTCATTCACGAGGAAGGTTTCCATCAGTTAGTCAACCTGATAGAGCTGTGAGTACGTTATGTTAGCCGGGTTTGTTTTGTTTCTACCAGTTGTGTTTTAGCCCATGTTGTCATAATAATAATAATATTTTCTAAATTCTACTTAAAATAAACCCTAAGTTTGGATAACTGAGAATTGTAATGAGTAGAAATATATATATTTTATATTTTTAGATTATTTTTATGTAGTACAAAATTAATCGTTACAATTGTTTTTTTTAATCTCTGTTAATTTTGTTATTGTTCTGTAATTTGTCAAGGAGAATTGTGGAATTAATTTATACAGTTTAAGTGATTTCCAGTTGTACATTTATGCTCTGAACATAAAATATTTTGCAGGATGTTTTCAAAGCACTTGGTAAAAATATCTTTAATTATTTCATTACGAAGATACGTGGTTCGCGACTCATTAGCTCCGCAATTTGAGGTTGTGGGTGCGCTGAAAGAGTGACAGTGAAAAGCTCACTATTTGGTTTTACAAGAATGGGTCGCGGGTTCGAATTCCCGTCCCACCAAACATGCTCGTCCTTTCA
>NW_013681274.1:0-2424 GCF_000517525.1 Limulus polyphemus | reverse complement strand
ATAGCCCTCGTGTAGCTTTGCGCGGAATTCAAAAAACAAACAAGAATAGCCCAAGGGTTGGCGATGGCTACGTTTGACTGGTTGTCTTCCCTCTAGTGTATTTCTTCAAGATTAAGGAGGCTATAAACAGAAGCCCGTTAGTGTAGTAAAACATACAAACCGTTATTCGACTGGACAAGAGAAGCTCAAGAGTTGGCGGTGGGTGCTGTTGACTAGCTGTCTTCCCCGTGTCTGTAAGCTCAAACGGAAGCTATGCGTAAACATCCCTTTGTGCAGCTTTAGACAAAAACACAGAATGGTTATTTGTATTTAACATTCACCGTTTTGACTTTTTTAATTATGATATAATGTTGACAAGATGTTTAAACTTACCACAATTACTGAAGTGAATCTTTTCAGGAATCTATCAAACAACAAGATAGGATTTATCTCATCTAATACATTCTACAGTCTATGTCAGCTAAGAAAACTGTAAGTACGTACATTTTGGACATTTTCGCTGAATAAATAAATAGATGTATATATATTGAGATAAACGTTTCGCTACAATTATTTCGTTTAGAGCCTACTATACATTTTTAACCAATGATTAAATAGGTTATAATTGTCTTCGTAATATTCTCTTTGTTGCCAAACAATACGGTATCCATTGTTATTATCTAGTTATTTTAGTGAAGTATTTTTAACATGTTAAACACGTTTTATGATCTTGGACTCCAAAACAAAACACATTTTTTATTTCCCAACGATTCTGTTACCCATTTTTATCAAGGAGGGGTTGGACCATTGACTTTCTCTGAAAGAGCTTCAGCCCCCCTGAATTCTGAAGTTTTAAATATATTTTAAGAAACATAAGTAACTTTCTAATTATTTTTATGAATACTTATAACTTGGAGTTTTTTTTAATATTTCCAAAAAAATTTTGTACTAATTGTATATAACCAGTATTATCTATTTGAATAAGAAATAAAGGTAGTAGTTATAGTTAGGCTTACAAATAAATGTTCTTATCGAAATCTTTCTTCACGATTATTTGAAATAACAGTCTAAAAAGTAAATTTAAAAATTAGATATTTGTAATCTATTAGATAATTATTGTGTTTCATCATCTAAAATTCGGAGTTTGATCCTTATGGTGGACAAGGTATAGATGGGTCATTTTGCATTATTCTTATCAACAATCAAATTTACTATGTATTTACAGTATACACAAACATATCATAAGCTTGAGGGGTTGTCACACTAAAATTCGAGGTTCGATTCCTAAGGTGAGCACAGCATAAATAGCCTGATGTACACACTCTGTTTAACAAAACACAAACAAATACATTTATCGTCTGTATACTGTATCGAAAAACATATCTATAATGTTTTTATCATTAGTTTTGGATTGACTCCATAGGTGTCAGCCTGTGTCTTTCAGGTGGTGGCAACTTCACGATAGCACAAGACAATAATACCTAGCGAAAAACTGTCAGTATTTCAAAATAAAACCCAATAGATAGTTACATTTTCTATTGTTAAAAGACCAAATGAATAAACGCAATTAAAGGGTGGTTTATTAAGATATTATTCTAGACAGAAAAAATGAATTATTCATCAAAGTTTTGTCAGTTCGTTAGTGCGAGAAATTTTTTCTGGTTTCAATTTTGATGTATTGGAATCAGAGGTGGCCAACCATAAAATAAACTGCCCCACGTGCGACCCTCAAACATCGTTAAGGAGCCACAAGACTTCCTTTACCAATCATAGGCCAGAAACAATGCATTTCAGTGTAAATAAGATATACTTCAGTATAAATAGGTTCCTCAGCTCGACCCTTGTCCAACATTGATTTTAATGATGAAATTTCACATGAAATTACAAGCTATTTTTTATCTGTTCCAAAACTTTAGAGATCATATATATTTGAATATTGTTTTACCATAAGTAAATGTTTCAAGTTTATTACTGTCTGAACATTTATTTCTTCTCTCGAGATGCTAAAACTTTTGTTCTGTATTGGTATGTAGAGAACTCGCTTTCAATCCATTGCAAACCTTGAAAACAAATATCTTTCAGGACCTCTTCAGACTTAAAACTCTGTAAGTATATGTTTCCTTAACATCTAGATTTAGAAAGAGGTAATGTTTCCGGACAACTAGTTTTAAAAAAGAACAATGTTTCCGAATAACTAGTTTTAAAAAAGAACAATGTTTCCGAATAACTAGTTTTAAAACAGAACGATGTTTCCGAATAACTAGTTTTAAAACAGAACAATGTTTCTGGACAACTAATTTTAAAAAAGAACGATGTTTCCGGATAACTAGTTTTATCAAACATAATATTCCTTTGACAAATAGTTTAAAAAGCAACAACACAATGTTTCCTTGACAACTAGTTTTAGATATAGATGATGTTTCCTTGACAACTAGTTTTAGATAT
>NW_013681273.1:1831-4469 GCF_000517525.1 Limulus polyphemus | reverse complement strand
ATATAACATTTGTTTGACGGTAAATTAAAAGGTTTTACACACTTTATTATCCTAAGATGGTTATCTACTTGTTACGAGGTAAGAAATGTGGTAAACGAGTATCGTTGATAAATATCAGTTATCGACCTACCGTCACTTACATGACCTGTTTTATCTGGATTTCCTTAAATAAACCATCACGAAGACTGTGTTATGGATACATTAGGTAATCTGCTGAACGTTTTATTTTATTATAAATTTAATGCTCTATCTTTTATCATACAGTGCATTAAATCAAGGCGACGCTAGAGTGATATTTGTTTTGTAAGATATAAAACTTTCGTGTCTGTTCCATCACGTTCATTAACTACGTAAACTTTACATCATAATTCTGGTGTATAGTGTTTGTGTCTTCTTACTAAATCTTTGTCTGTAATTTATAATGTAAGTTTAAAAAAAGTAAATTTTTCATATAAGTGTTCTAATAGGAGGCAATATACTAGTTGTATTGACAAAAAACAATTCAAATTTTTTACCCAAAGGCAGAGTTTGACGTTTGAGACTTTATTAAAATTAGCGACCCTCTTTACGTTTTCAGTAATAACAACGCATCAGTTTGTCAACAATATCTTCTACGCTTCTCTTCCGACAAGATTTTTGGTTGAGTACAACCTACAGTAGACGATAATATAATATAAACTATAATAAACCTGACAAAGCCTTCTGTAAGTAAAATTGAAAATCATCTTAACCTTGTGAATAGTTGTCTGAAATGTAAATATATTCAGGAACTGCAACTTAGAAAAAATTAGATATATTTTCTTTGTCTAAGTTATCACTTAAGTTACAAGGGAAACAGTACTGAGTTTTCTTTCATATTGATATAATTTGTCTATTTTAGATTTTTAATTAATTGAATTTCTTACGATCTAGGCACCAGGTGGAGCAGCAATCGAAGACAGAAATTTTTATGAAAGCAGTGAAGTTTCTTCAAATGCAATAAATATCTACAGATTATATTTACTTTCCGAAAATGTTTATCAATAATAAGAAATTACTTTTAAAATAATATTAGAAAAGGCGTATAACAGTGAAAATTCAACACCAAACATTAAAATCTTTTTTTATAAAATAAATGATTATTTCAAGACTGTTGCTGTAATTATTTGACAGTAGATACCAATTATAAAACGTATCTATGTCACAAATAATGATTACTGTACTACTTGCTTATTTAACGGATTCGTTTGTGACTGATAAATTTCCTGATTTGTTACATTATTAACATACCTATAATAGAGGAAGTATATGAAGAAAATAAAGGGAATTCGTTCCATGATGTAGTCAGTGTATTTGTTAACCAGAAAGACGAGGTTAAAGCATTGGTTCTGTTTGATACAAAATGATAAAAACCCTATAACCCGAGTGCTTTTGAAAGGTGGACCTTTATTCTTCAGGGGCAAAGTGGGAATGGTGGTGTAATAGAATGAATGATATACAAATGGATGTTAGTGACGTCATGAAGGTCATCTGGTCTTCCAGCAAATGTTTAATATATTTTTCCATGCACTGTTGTAAGTGTTTCTTATTTCCAGCACAATGTGGCCGGCAACTAGAGAGTTATGTAGAAAGGTGTTAAGGATATTTTGCTTTAGAAATGGTTAAAATAAAAAATAAATCTACACTTAAGTGTTTAAATAAAATAAAGGTTCTGTTTGATGGTAGAGACAATGTTCCCATTAGGATAAGTATACAGATAATTAATATATCTTTATTGTACAAGTTAATGTTATTTTACGTATATTCAATTTATAACATTCACGAGAGCAAAAAAACCAGTCAGTCAAAGTGTTTAAAATCAAAATAATATTGTGAAATCATAATAAAATAGACAGATAAACAGATAAAGATTTTCTGAACATTTTCAAAAAATGATTTTTATTTCTGGGAACTACTGCACGGGAAACGTGTTCGTTTTGTGCTGTTTAGTCATACGCAACTCATTGCATCAAAATGATTCAATGCATAAAGGTAAAAAATTTCATAATTTTTATTGATATAACCTATAATGTTTTTATATATCAAAAGTGGTACCGTTTATTGAAAAAGATAAGAGTTTTTAAGAACTCTAGTTTCTCAGAACTACATTTAAAAATTACATCAATAATCAAATCCTCCCGTAGAGTCTTAGTGAAAGTCGTGTTCTTTTTGTGAGGAGGGTACTTTTATTTAAGATTGTGTTCCATTATAAAGAAATGGTTGTTGCACATACCACAGTTATTTTTTTAATTTTCTGAATCTCGAATGTCCAAAGTGTGAAATTTATACAGATTTTTGTTCGTGGTGCTATTCAGTAGATAGCGCAGACGTTTTGGTTACATACATAGATACTGACACATACGCTACGTCTATTACAGTAAGATGTGATACTCTGTGGTATTAGGAACACCAAATGTGCATTGGAAATCGTAACTTTTTAACCAAATTAATTCTTGTCATTAAAGACGAATGGTATTGATGGTCTTTTTTCTCCATACTTATGGCACTTTTTCTACTATATACACGAAGTTTTTAAAACTCAATGAATAGTAGAACCGTGTTTCTTTTGAAATCATTTTAAATATGAGTAACGAAATAACACTATGCACAACATCCGCCA
>NW_013681273.1:0-1296 GCF_000517525.1 Limulus polyphemus | reverse complement strand
GGAAACCCTGGACACACGAGATGATTGGCTGCCTCAGTGGCAGAGGAGGAGGGGGAAGAGAAGATGCCGTCATAATACCAGGCACCAGAGGGCGTTACTGTCTTAGGAAGGGGTGACATCATAGTTCCATCAAGTGGCACTAGAAGATGTATTGATAGGGGTGACGTCATAGTTCCTGGAAGTGGCACCAGAGAGCGCATCTGTTTTAGGGGAGAGGTAGGATGATGAGTGCACAGATAGTTTGTGAGTGAACCACCTGAGCGTGATGTAGTTCAACATGTCTCAACATATGATTGTATCATCAACATTTTTATTTAATTACATGTCCAAAAAGGTAAAAACTAATATTTCATTTTGATATAGTTTTTGCGTATATATATTTAATCACATTATGCGTGTTTTACAAAGGCAGATGGTGTTACTATAGGCTTATTGTGTTACCAAATGCAGTGTTACTCTACTTCCATAGGAGGTCATCCTGTGGTGTCTCAACTTATGTTTATAGTTTTCAATTATATATTTAACTATATCACGCACGTTTTACAATTATATGTAAAACAAATTGGTATCACTAACCCATTGCAATAATTAATCTACATACTTTACAACTAAAACCATCATTTGAACGAGACACCTATTATATCACTGTTACATGCATAATGATTTTTAATCACATTGACAAAAAGCTTATTGTTCAATTTGTTTAATCCACAGGATTTTACTTTATTTCAATAACATATCTTTTACAATTATTTTCTTGACGGAATTTTCATGTTAAAATAAATAGTTAATCCTCTAAATACTACACAATCATACAAACTACTGTTTCCCTTTATAAGTATATATACACGTATAATAAATATATCACTAGCTATACTGTTTAGCTTTATAAGTATATATACACGTATTATAAATGTATCACTAGTTATACTGTTTAGGTTTATAAGTATATATACACGTATAATAAATAATACATATAATACGTATAATAAAACACCACTACCGACAACTCCACTGAACAACTCAAAGTCTACTATAAAAACCAATTCTCCACTGCATACAAGACAGGCGAACGTATTCTAAAGGAAATCGTTTACAAAAATACTACACTAAAGAAACAGAACACAAAACTACAACTCAACATATACTAGAAGTCAACCACAACGTCGGACCTTATCGTGAAAAACAGCCCTGCTAAAAAGACAACAGATCTACAGCAAGTGAACGTCATTTACCAGTACAAGTGTAATAAAGGAGACTGCGAGCTCCTGGCAAACGCCTCCTACATCGGAATGA
>NW_013681272.1:2722-4424 GCF_000517525.1 Limulus polyphemus | reverse complement strand
GTCATCACCACCCACCGCCAACTCTTGAGCTACTCTTGTACCAACGAATAGTGGGATTGACCGTAACATTATAACGCCCCACGGCTGAAAGGGCGAGCATGTTCGGTGTGACGTGGATTCGAACCCGCAACCCTCAGATTGCGAGTCGAGCGCCCTAACCACCTGGCCATGCCGGACCGACCTGAGAGGTATACGTTAAGTTCTGAACTCCCTCGATGGCTCATTGGTAAATATGAGGGTTTATAATGCTAAAATTTGGGATTCAATCCCTTCGGTGGACATAACACAAAGAATCCATTGTGCAGCCTTTTCGCTCAACAACAACAAACAGATTGAATTAACTACCCTGCTTCGGTCAGTATTTTATAAACACATCTCATCGCGTGTATAATTTCTTCAAGGTTACGTCACAAATGTTTAAGTATCTCCGTGACAATAAACGTCTTGATAAATCTACAGACAGTCTGGACCATCCTTCATTTCCATTTTTATTACTTCTGAAGCAGCGCTTGATACTCTCATATTTTAGAAACGGTTGTTTCGTGAAACTTCCGTCCACATTTTATAAATATCATAAATACTGTACAGAAATAGGGATGAATCTTGGGAAATTTATATCCTGTCAGTGAGGGGAGAGTATTTGTCAGTAGGTAGGGGGCGTATGATAAATGGGTTTCAGTTTCATTTCACCTTCAAACTTTCATCATAAATATCACCAGGCGGCATTTATAATACCGTGAACGGGGCAACATTGATAATGGTTGCTTTATGGGTATATTTTATGAGAACCATCTTGAACAGAGTACTCTCCAACTGAAAGCTTTATCAAGGTCATTATTAAGGTCAAAATGTGTCTTGTTAAAAATTAAATTGTTTATCTTTCTTCCCCCACCGAGTTGTCATTATAGCTTTAAGCTCATTGGCAGATAGATAGATATAGAGACAGATAATTGAGTCAAGCGTGTGTTTTGTTATCGAGATTGCAAACTTACTGACTGTGGAAATTCTGTGTATTATAAAGTTGTATCGAGAAAGAATAAACTAGTTTTATTTAAGAAAGGACTTGTATCGCTGAAGTTTCTCGGAAATAATTTCTACGGGAAATTAACAAACAAGTAGATACGCAACAGTATATACAACTGATTGATAACATTTGTGACAGTGAAATGAAGAAACGTGATTTAGAATCGCTTACTTGCCTTTATGTTACTTATACTTGTTCACATGGAAACTTTTATCTTTTTTTCTCTCTATTTAGGCCCATAGTGTTTCTTCATGTTTTCTCTCTCTCTCTCTCTCTAGGGTATTGTAACGACAGCGGAAGTCACGCGACCCTGGAAGCGTGCGCGCTGGAGTTTCTAGAAGGATCATGACTTTTCCTGGTAACTCTAGTCTGTTCCAGGCGCCCTCTTTTTTAGTATATAAGCCCGTCGAATAAAGCGGAGATATAATTAAACACTGCGGGCCTAAATAGAGAAAAAGAAGAAGAAACACTGTGGGCCTAAATAGAGAGAGAAAAAAAGATTAAGAAACACTGTAAGCCTGAATAGAAAGAAAAAAGATGAATAAACACTGTGGGCCTAAATAGAGACAAAAAGATGAAGAAACACTGTGGGCCTAAATAGAGAGAAAAAAATACGAAGAAACATTTGTGGGGCCTAAATAGAGGGAAAAAAGATGAAGAAACACTGTAGGCCTAAAT
>NW_013681272.1:0-2235 GCF_000517525.1 Limulus polyphemus | reverse complement strand
TGTTACGACAACGGAAGTCACGTGACGCCAGTAACACATCATGAGATTCTAGAGGGATCATTTCTGTTCCTGGCAACTCTAGTCTTTTCTAGGTACCCTCTATTTTTGTGTATATAAGCCCGGCAAATAAAGCGGGGGGAGAAGTGACGGCATAGATAATTGCAGATAGACAAATAATCGAGTCAAGCCATAAGTAAAGTGCGTGAATCGTTGTAAGTTAAAGCGTGTGTTGAAGTTAAAATGACTGTGGAAATTAAGTGTATTGCAAAGTTGTATTGAGAAAGAATAAACTAGTTTTATTTAAGAGAGGACTTGTATCGCTAAAGTTTCATCGGAAAGAAATTATACGGGAAATTAATAAACGACCAGAGACGTAACAGTACCATTTTCCTGTTTGAACATTATAGGAGACTCTGAGTTCTCGTGTGCAAAAACTCGAGCGGCGTTGGTTGTAACTAAAAATAGATTAAAATAAATTAAATACGAACTAAATTTACAAAAAAAAACCAAGGAATTTCGTGTGATCTTGAGCTTTAAACTTTTTCATTCCAAAACAAAGTAAACAATGCAATCGACTTTAACAGTTCTCGTGCCATGCCGGCAGAATGAGAAAGACATTGATAAGACTGACTATCAAGGCTGGACCGGTTGTCGCTATTGTGACCATATACAGGTTTCTTGTGTGGATGTTACCACCTGTCATCTATGGTGAAAATATTAATATCTGGTTTAAACTTCTTTATTTAAACACTGTATACACTTTCATGTTGTTGATAGATGTACGTTTATACGTTTAGAAAGTTCCAGAAAATCGATACCTGTGCTGACCCTAAGTTTCAATTGATAGACTAGAAGGAAGGTAACCAGTCAACAGTATCCGCCGCCAATTCTTGGTTACTCCTACTTGACTGAATAATAGGACTTGACTCTTACTCTTGTAGCACAAACCCTTCGGAACAAGAGATTTTGGCAGCGGGACGCAAACCACGAATCCTCGGATTCCCAGTACGGGCAAGCTAACCACTAGGCCACGTCCTGTTTTCCACTATAACAATTTTTCCCGCTATACTAACTGCGTTTCACTTTCTTCACTTCTGTATTCTACTGAACGTGATAAGGTTTCAGTTTTGTTTGTGGGTGCAGGAACGAGTCTCTCAAGCTATCAACTCAGGCTCATTAACATGTTTCTTTAACAATTTAATTTGCTGGAGAATCAGAAGGTCTGATTACGGACAGGTATATTATTGTTTCCTTCAAACCGCGTTAAGTTAGTTAAACGTTGGTGTTCCCGAGTCGTGGCAGCAGAAAAAACTGGTTAAATCTGTTTAAGTTCTCTATACAAGAGGTTTGTCTGTTTGTTTCTGAATTTCACTGTTCCATGACTATCTGCTCTATCGCCGCCCTTAAGGTTTAAGCGATATAAATTATAGGGTTTGTTTATTTGTAATTAAGCACAGATTGGGCTATATGTGCTGTACCCAATCAGGTATCGAAACCCGGATAATAGTACTTGACATTTACTCTTTTCAGTGCGAAGCGCGGTAACGGTGCTCGAACCACAAACTTCGAATCTGTAGTTCGGCCCATTGCTGATGAGAAAAAAGTCTGTGAAATAACCTCCGTTCTTTTTTTAAATCTGCGGGAAAATAATTTACTATTTTTTATTCTCATATCGATTACTTCAAGAAGTTTTGTTTCACACACAACAACAACTTGCAACCCTCAGTGGAAAGTCCAACATTCTCTAGGGAGGTGTTATTTTTTCCCCCATTTTATAAATATATATTATATTGCCACTTCGATGGAAACCGATTGAATTCCCAGAAAAATTCGTGATCAAATCTTGGAGGTAAATCTACGAGAGGGAGGTTTTATAATTTAACGGTCGAAAATAGAATGAATTTAATAATAAAAAGTAGTCTCGTGCATCTGTGTTATAAACAAACTACTTTTAGTCTCTTGTATCTGTATTATAAACAAACTACTTTTAGTCTCGTGTATCTGTATTATAAACAAACTACTTTTAGTCTCTTGCATCTGTGTTATAAACAAACTACTTTTAGTCTCTTGTATCTGTGTTATAAACAAACTACTTTTAGTCTAGTGTATCTGTATTATAAACAAACTACTTTTAGTCTCTTGTATCTGTATTATAAACAAACTACTTTTAGTCTCTTGTATCTGTGTTATAAACAAACTACTTTTAGTCTAGTGTATCTGTATTATAAACAAACT
>NW_013681271.1:2089-4420 GCF_000517525.1 Limulus polyphemus | reverse complement strand
TGTTGATGCATCATCTTTTTCATACTTAATGGTAAGATTAGGAAACATAAGTAGATATATGGCACAGTATAATTCATTTTAGGCAAAGAGTTTTATTTTTCTATCATGACGGTTGAATTCTGGAGGCAGTTAATTTAAGGGAGATAGCTTAATAAATATTTTAATGAAAAGGGTTGGCTCTAAATTCTTTTTAATGGTGTAGTTTAATTTAGTAGATAGGACAGCTTAATTGGCACAAAAGATTCTTTGCTGTCCTTTAAACCAAATCTATCATTTTTAATTTATTAGCTGAATTTTTGTTCTCTTATTCTGAACTTTAGGAGTCTATTCATGTGCCCAATATAGTTTAAATCACAACTACACGAAATTTATATATTCCAAATTTATCTTTAAGTTCAATTTTTTGATCAATTAATAATATTAACTTTAATTGAGGTGTAAAGGTTATTTGACAATCTGTATTTTTCCTAGATACATTACCTACATTTGTTGACATGGTAGGTATATATATGTTTTCCTTATTTCCCTTTGTGGTTAACAGTAAATTGGTATAATTTGTTATAAATCCTATGTACAATACTAGGTATATACCCTCTATCATTTGTTTCATACTTTAAGTAATTTAATTCTAAACTTACATGTGTGTGTGATCAAATACTAAAGACGAAAATGGGAACATATTTTATAACAACAAGTGCAACTAAACTGTTTAGAGTTTGTTTGTTTGAAGTTAAGCACAAAGATACACAATGGGCTATATGTACTCTGCCAACCATGGGTATCGAAACCTGTTGTCTTGTTTGTAAGTCCTCAGACATACCACTGTGCTAATGGTGTAAAACAGTTTAAAGATGACTGAATGAGTAATAAAGAAAACTATATTAGAAGTTAACACTGTAACAAATGTACAATGTTTGAAGAAGATATTGTTATCATAAGATCCAGGTAGTTTACCAATATATAGTAATATACATAAAGTATTAAACAACGTTACATGACTGGAGATTGGTAAAGACTTTATAAATGTAACTTTTTAATGAGTTTACTATGGTTTTATTTAATTCTAATGTTTGTAAACATGTTTTTATTATGTTAACCGATGAAATAAAATCATCATCAAGTCAGATAAGTTTACCATTTAGTGGATATGGTAGGTGACTTCAAAATATCCTGATGAATCAAAACTTTATGAAATATTTTTATGTTTGTCCTTCAAACATAATATAAAAATGAATTGGTTAACTGGTAACTTGATCATTTCTAAATTGAAACACGATGTTGGAAATAATAACATTATTGTCCTTATCAGTGATAGTAAAGTTTATAAAACGTCATAATGGGAATGCTGTATATTTAAAAACAGACATATGGTGACTACATGGTAGTATTTATCAACATTAGTAATCTATTCATCAGGTATAAAACGTCAAGATTATATTTTACAAAATTGTTATAAATATCACTATGTGACCCCTTCTGATGCCAAGTGAAGTTCTGTAGGCATGCAAATGTCAAACGAATACATTAATGAGTTTCCTTGCATGATATTCTTATCTTAATCCATTACAGCTATGATGTATTATATTTTATACACAGTCCATTATAGACATGATGCACTATATTTTATACACACACAGTCCATTACAGCCATGATGTATTATATTTTATACATATAGTCTATTACAGCCATAATGTATTATATTGTTGCGTCAGCGAGGTCACGTGACTAGTATCACACCACCTCTTTCTAAAAATATCATGTTCCTTCATTAATGAATTTACTAGATATGTGTTAGTCTTGTATATATAAGATGGCCACAACGTGATGGGGTAATGAGTAATTGAACTGCAGTCAGAGAGTGTGTAATTGAACTGAGTATTTTTCAAGTTGAGCACGTGAGACGTTCATTGAGAATTATAGCGTTTGTTATAGCACGACTGTTGAAATTAAGTGTATCGCAAAGTTAGATTCAGAAAGAATAAACCAGTTTTGTTTAAGAAAGGACTTGTGTCGCTAAAGTTTCGTCAAAACGAAGTTACGGAAAATTAACTAACGAATGGAGAATATAACTTTACCTACACTTATTTTCAACAGTCGCTCTTTAACAAACGCTATAACAACGTTAACTTCAACAATACTTTTTGACTGCAGTTCAATTACTCACTACCTACACACATTCCCGTCACCTTGTGACCGTCTTATATATATACAAGACTAACACTATATCTAGTAATCTCCCGACAGTTCACGAAGGTTCGAGAGAATGAGTGGCGTGACACTAGTCTCTTGACCTAGCTGACGCAACAATATTAATAGAACAAACAGATCTG
>NW_013681271.1:0-1606 GCF_000517525.1 Limulus polyphemus | reverse complement strand
CCGAACAATAGCCACCTACAATAAACCAATAACAATATATTAATTAAATGTACAGAATTACAATCACAAAATTACAATTCAACAAAGTCTCTTAATTTTAAGTGACGTATCTTCTTCCGTACTGGTTTCCGTCTAGTTGGCTTCTGCTTCATGTGGGGTTCATCTGCTTCATCAGGAGAAGTCCTATCGTCGATAAGAGTCACATCAGTGGTAGTAACTTCATCAAAAGCTTCACCAATTCCCTTCTCAAAACTGAGTAGTTTCTTCTTCGACGGTGGTTTCTTCATGTGGCACGTCTTCAGCAGCGTCATTTGTTCTGTTTTCTACTTCGTCCCAACTGAAATGTCCTGGACCGCGATAACACCAAAGCCTGTTGGCATGCACCACTTTTGGCTTACCTTGCCGACCACATTTTATCCGGAAAGTCACGTCTGAGAGACGATCCACTACGTCATATGGGCCTTCCCATGGAGAAGACAACTTAGGAGAATTCCCTTTGGTCTACCTGGGATTATACAACCACACCTTGTCTCCTGGTTCAAAGCTGACTTCAGTAGATCTCTTATCATAAGTTAACTTCATCGAAGCAGCAGACGTTTTCAAGTTTGAATGCACTTGATGGTGAATATCATCCATCCTTTCCGATAACACTTTCACAAACTCGTAGGTGACTCAATGTCTTCCTGATTCCGAGATGTCCTCCTGTTAAATTATCATGGGATTGACGCAACACAACTTCCCGTAACTTCCCCGGTATAACTGTTTGCCAAGTCGTCACTTTCTTATCTGTAGTTTCCCATCTTCGAACAAGAATACCATTTTCAAGCCTCAACTGGTCCCATTGTGCCCAATAGTGCTTTATCACAGGGCTTAGACTAGACACCTTCTCCCAAGCAGGGCACAAAACACTTGCTTTTAGGAAATCAATTATAGGCTTCAAATTTTGGTCTTTCTCCTGTTCTCCTTTGATATCTATATTTGGTTCCACTTCACCATCATCAACTCATTCAGTCGGCTTGACTTCAGCTTGGTGACACCTAATTAGTTCAACCTCTCTTTTAACAGTTACTGGAACTTGGCCTTTATTGTTCCCAAACGTTATTTTATCGAAATCAATTACAAACTTCCTTGGTAGTAGATAGTCCAATCCTAATATGCATTCGTCTTCAGTGTCAGCCAAGTATACTTTCTGTCTCTCCTTTATGCCCATGAGCTCAATAGTTACCCACAATGGTCCTCACAATCTTGTAGAATGTCCTGTCACACCATAAAGCTTCTGTATGGCTTCTGGTACTCCTTCATGATTTAACACCTTGATGCTCACAAGGGTTTGCTGAGACGCAGAGTCTATGACAAAGTTGCACCTTTGGCCATCCAGCTTTCCTGTCACATAGACACTGTGTGTGATTAGCATTTTACACCTAGCTGTTGGGACTTTCATGATGGAGGTCGGTGGGCGTCGCTCAACACCAACCACTTCTGGTCTCCTTGAGGTCGACTTGTTGGTAATATTCTTTCTACACTGGCTCCTCAAATGTCCGTGCTTCCCACAGTTCCAACAACCTTTCTGGATACCAACCTTTCCTGCTGTGGCATCTCCCCTGTG
>NW_013681270.1:2780-4931 GCF_000517525.1 Limulus polyphemus | reverse complement strand
AATACCTGCCATTAGTCTATAACCTTATTAGCCACTAATACCTGCCATTTATAATTAAGTCCTGCCTAACACTCTACCCTTCTATCTTCAAAAAATAAACGTTTATTATTAATCACACACTTGTTGATTTCATATCTTAACTTAAATATCATGTTATGAGTTGTTAAACAAGTTGACGTTTGAAGTTAAGTTTATTCTTAATCACACGCTTGTTGCTTTTATATCATAACTTAAATATCATGTTATGAGTTGTTAACCAAGTTGACATTTGAAGTTTATTATTAATCACACACTTGTTGCTTTCATATCATAACTTAAATATCATGTTATGAGTTGTTAAACAAGTTAACATTTGAAGTTAAGTTCAGTATTAATCACACACTTTTCATGTCCTAATTTAAATACCGTAGTGTGATCATAGATTCGACCTAATCAATTAAACATTTGTAATTACATTATTAGTCATGCTGTTCTTCAGGTATGTGATAGATGATGAATATACAAGTTCTGGTGGCACAAAGTTCCCTATCAAATGGGCTCCTCCAGAAGTTCTAGGATACACAAGGTTTAGCAGCAAGTCAGATGTTTGGGCTTATGGTAAGTTCCATATTGACATTCTGGACTTGCACTAAGTTTTTGACTACTAATTTCTGCATTGTCTATTTCTGGAAGAAGTCTGAGATTGACCTTATAACCCTTTTGAGATGAGTCACGGGTGAAGAGCAATATCATCTCGTTTGTTGACTTGCATTCAAAATTTTATTGAACTACTATTTCATGAATTTATGTCAATAAGTTTGGTATCAAACTATAGATTATAATTCAAGTTTTAGAACTATACATTACTCAATTTGTTATTTTAAAAGTAAATATTAAAAAACACTGATAAACATTGATTTTTGTGTGTCACGTGTTATGTTGAATGAAGCACTGTTTCAAATTAGATGTTTATGAAGTCAAAATACTAAGTCTATAATTTTATACAAATTAGAAACTCAAATTACCGATATTGACAAGTTAGAATATAACATAAGGTCTTATCTTTTCAACTTGCCAAGATATTGCTTATGTAATAAATCAAACACAGTGGCACCCTGCCCACCTCTTTCAATTTTTGTAAATGCTCCCTTATATATGCTTACTTCTATAATTAACATGAATAATCAATCAGAAGCTCAGAATGTTCCCTAGTGGTTTTCTCAGCCTTTCTAACATACCTAGCACCATTTCTTTCTTTTGAACCAAGATTTCAATGAAGTAGGTTGTGTCTTTAGTCTCCCCAAAATTTAATATTTTTTTAAAACCAAATACAGCCTAGTTACTAAGTTTTATAAATTATAGTAGAATTCTATGGTATTGATGTAATAATTTTGGATTTTTTTAGTTATTCAAATGTATATATATATATATATATATAAACTTGAAAAAAAAATGTTTACAGGGCTGAAACACTTCCCACATTAAGTATTCAAGTATAGCACAGGATTAAAGGTAAAGTTATTCCTCTTCAGTGTAGTTGGTAATTTATGTTTACAGGGTGCAGAAACACTTCCCACATTAAACCTGTGGTAAAATGCCTTACGGAAGAGCAACAAATGCCGAAGTAGTGGAACAAGTCCAAAGGGGTCAGCGCCTAGAGAGACCCAGAGCTTGCCCAAGGGAAGGTTATGTTGTGATGAGATCATGCTGGGAAAAAGTAAGTTAAGGTTTTTTAAAACCAACTGCTACATTTGTGAGAAATCCAAGCATTTTATGCTCTGAACTTTACACCACTAATTTGTGGTGTTTGTGTGTGTGTTCCACCACTAATGTGTGCTGTTTGTATGTGATATCTTTATGTTTGTGTGTGTGTTTGTATATGGTCCACCAATAATGTGTTCTGTTTGTCTGTGCTATCTTGATGTTTATGTGTGTGTGTTCCACCACTAATGTGTGCTGTTTGTATGTGATCTCTTTATGTTTGTGTGTGTGTGTTTGTATATGGTCCACCAATACTGTGTCCTGTTTGTCTGTGATATCTTGATGTTTGTGTGTATGTATATGTTCCACCAGTTATCTATGGTGTTTGTGTGTGTGTGTATATATATATATATATATATCTTCCACCACTAATGTGTGCTTTTCGTGTGTATGTATATGTTTCACCAGTTA
>NW_013681270.1:0-1788 GCF_000517525.1 Limulus polyphemus | reverse complement strand
CGATGACTAATTATCAATGTGTGGGTCATGATTGACATTTTGTAATGTGATTTGACAATTCAATAACGTGTTTGAGCTTTCACTGACAATACTTATTAAAGATAATTTTAAGCGTGAAAACTGTCCATATTTTGATGTCATGATATGTAAATTAAAAATTGTTATTTTATGGTGATAATCTTGTTTTCTTGTGCCCAATAATGCATAATTTCATTTGATAAACACGTTTAGATTGAATGGTAATTTATAATCAGTCACAAGAACGTCGAATCTGGATCACTTGAAAAAAACACACAAATTAAGGTTAAAGACTAGAAAAGATAGCTTTTGTTTTGGACCACTGTGGGGTGTGGTTTAATGGTATTAATCAGAAACCACACCCCCACACCTGATAAGTACCATTAACATCTGGGCTTCAGCGTGATGTTTTATTTTGGATAGATGTTATCTTGTGGTTCCTGATTGATACCACTAGCCTGTGGGCTTTGCAATTTGTTTAGACATAGTTTGTTATATTATTTTCTTTACTTGACCTGTGCTGTCAAGTTACCTATGAAAGTTTATGAGTTGAATATGGCTTTCCAGTGATATTTGTTGTGAAACATAAAACTTTAGATGTTTCAGAATATATTAGACCTGGTCTTAGGATCATTTTCTGTAAATTAAAAGTGAAAACATATTAACTGAAATGTGTGAAATAAAATACAAAACCAAAATATACTTGATATTCTTTTGGCAGCATCCGGAAGATCGACCAGCTTTCCATGCACTTCAACATCAACTAGAGAAGATCCTAGAAGAGGACGTGTGAAGACGTGTATAATAGGGATAAATCAATCTTTTGTGTGTGTTTTATATATATACATATCTGACCAAGAAGTTGGACGAGCGTTTCAGGGATCAGTGTTGTAACATATAGGTAGCAGTGAAGCTATGTAGACTGATTAATTTATGGTGTTTTGTATAAAAAATGGACGATGTACAAACTGTATTGTAAGTGGTTCTGGCTTTTAAGAGTGCCTGTCAAGTGTCATTATATATTGTGAATTTCTAAATACTTTCATTACCCTCTTCGAAACTTGCTAATGTTTCAGAAAAACTAACGAAGCTGATATTACTGTTTAAGGTAATTAACATGTTTCCACTGTGTCTGTTGTGCTCTATACACCAAGCCATGTATTATAACATTAATGTTCCCACTGTGTCTGTTGTAGTGCTCTATACACCAAGCCATGTATTATAACATTAATGTTTCCACTATTTCTGTTGTAGTGCTCTATACACCAAGCCATGTATTATAACATTAATGTTTCCACTATTTCTGTTGTAGTGCTCTATACACCAAGCCATGCATTATAACATTAATGTTTCCACTATGTCTGTGTGACTGGTACAGTACCAGGTAAGACAAGCATATGTATCATCAAATTAATGTTTCTACTATGTCTGTGTGACTGATGTGGTACTAGGTAAGACAAGCATATATATCATCAAATTAATGTTTCCACTGTGTCTGTGTGACTGATGTGGTACTAGGTAAGACAAGCATATATATCATCAAATTAATGTTTCCACTGTGTCTGTGTGACTGATGTGGTACTAGGTAAGACAAGCATATGTATCATCAAATTAATGTTTCCACTATGTCTGTGTGACTGATATGGTTTTAGGTAAGACAAGCATGTGTATTATCAAATTAATGTTTCCACTATGTCTGTGTGATTGATATGGTACTATGTAAGACAAGCATGTGTATTATCAAATTAATGTTTCCACTATGTCCATGTG
>NW_013681269.1:6248-6658 GCF_000517525.1 Limulus polyphemus | reverse complement strand
GGGCTGTTTTAAGTCTTCATTGTGTTGTTGTATCTAATCTCGTACTAACAGTGGTTCTTCGTTATTCTTTAATTTGTTGTTTTAGCTAACCTGGTACTGGATGGGGCTGTTTTAAGTCTTCATTGTGTTGTTGTATCTCACCTGGTACTGGCAGGGGAGCTTCGTATGTCTATAATGTGCTGTTGTATCTAAATTGGTACTCTCAATGGTCGTTCGCAATTCCTTAATGTGTTATTGTATCTAACATGGTAGTGGTAGAAATTGATGTTAGTCTTTATTGTGCTGTTGTATCACAACTAGTTTTGATAGGGGGTTCGGAATTGTTTAATATGTTGCTGTATCGAACCTGGTTCTGACGGATATTTTTTAAGTTTTTAATATGTTGTTTTATCGGACCGGGTACTGACAGT
>NW_013681269.1:3195-5248 GCF_000517525.1 Limulus polyphemus | reverse complement strand
GTAAGTCCTTAATGTGTTGTATATAACGTGGTACTGGCAACGGTTGTTGTAAATCTTTAATGTTTTGTTGTACTTTTCCAGGTATTGTAGGGGTAGTTTAATTCTTAGTGTGTTATTGTATCTAACTTGGTTCTGGTAGAGGTTGTTCGTAAGTCTTTAATGTGTTGTTTTATCTAACCTGGTTCTGGCAGGGATTGTTCGTAAGTCTTTAATGTATTTTTGTTTTAAACCTTGTAATACCAGCGGTTGTTCGTTAGTATTTATCGTGTTTTTGTACCTAACCGGCTACTGGCAGGAGTTGTTGTAAGTGTTCAAAGCGTAGTTCTATCTAACCTGGTTTTGGCAGGGGTTGTTCGTAAGTCTTGAATGTAATGTTATATCTATCCTGGTACTGGAAAAGGTTGTTGTGAGTCTTTAATGTGTTTTCTATATAACATGGTAATGGAAGGGGTTGTTCCTAAGACTTCAATGTGTTATGGTATCTAACCTGGTCTTAGGAGAAGTTGTTCGTAAGTCTTTAATGTGTTATTTTATCTAAACGAGTAATGGCTGGTTTTTTTATGTATTCAAGAAATTGTTGTATCCAACCTGGGTCCGGCAGGTGTTGTTCGTAATTTTGCAATATGTTAAAGTTTCTAGCTTGGTAAAGGTAGGGGATGTTGTAGGACTTTCATGCCTTGTTGTATCTAGCCTGGTACTTGCCGGGTTTGTTCGTAAGTCTTTAATGTGTTTTTGTATCTAACAGAGTACTTGCAGGGGTTGTTGAAAGTATTCAATATGTTGTTGTTTCTAACCTGGTACTGTCAAGGTTTGTTCATAAGTTTTAATGTGTTGTTGTATCTAGCCTGATTCTGGCAGGCGTTGTTTGCAGTCTTCATTGTGTTCTTGTATCTAACCTAGTTCTGCCAGAGGTTCTTCACAATTCTTTAATGTGTTATTTTTATCTAACCTGGCAATGGTAGGGGTTGTTATACGTTTTTAATGTCGTGTTGTATCTGACCTTGTACTGTTAGGGTTTGTTCGTAAGTTTTGAATGTAATGTTGTATATAACCTGGTACTGGCTCGTTTTGTTGTAAGTTTTCAGTGTGTTGTTTTATCTAACTTGGATCTGGCAGGGTTTATTCTACGTTTTTAATTTTTTTTGTATCTAACCTGGTACTGACAGGGGAGGTTCATAAGTCTTTGATGTGTTATGGTATATAACCTCGTACTGGCAGGGTTTATTGCAAGTCTTAAATGTGTTGTTGTATCTAACCTATTATTGTCAGGGGTTATTCGTAATTCTTTAATGTATTTTGTGTCTAACCTATTACTGTCAGGGGTTATTCGTAATTCTTTAATGTATTTTGTATCTAACCAAATTCTCTCAGGTGTTGTTCGTAAATCTTAAATCTGTTGTTCTATCTAACCTGGTACTGTCAAGGTTTGTTCATAAGTTTTTAATGTGTTGTTGTATCTAGCCTGATTCTGGCAGGCGTTGTTTTCAGTCTTCATTGTGTTCTTGTATCTAACCTAGTTCTGCCAGGGGTTCTTCACAATTCTTTAATGTTTTATTTTTTATCTAACCTGGCAATGGTAGGGGTTGTTATAAGTTTTTAATGTCGTGTTGTATCTAACCTCGTACTGTTAGTGTTTGTTCGTAAGTTTTGAATGTAATGTTGTATATAACCTGGTACTGGCTCGGTTTGGTGTAAGTTTTCAGTGTGTTGTTTTATCTAACTTGGATCTGGCAGGGTTTATTCTACGTTTTTAATTTTTTTTGTATCTAACCTGGTACTGACAGGGGAGGTTCATAAGTCTTTGATGTGTTATGGTATATAACCTCGTACTGGCAGGGTTTATTACAAGTCTTAAATGTGTTGTTGTATCTAACCAGGTTCTCTCAGGTGTTGTTCGTAAATCTTAAATCTGTTGTTCTATCTAACCTGTACTGGCAGTTTTTTAGTTTTTAATGTGTTGTTGTATCTAACCTGGTACTTATTGGGGTTGTTGCAAGTATTTAATGTGTTGTTGTATCTAACCTGGTACTTATTGGGGTTGTTGCAAGTATTT
>NW_013681269.1:1469-2338 GCF_000517525.1 Limulus polyphemus | reverse complement strand
ATTCTAGAAACGTTGCGTCATAGTAGTCAAGTGACTCGCTGACGCAACACTGCCCCTCCTTAATATTGTTCGTCCCGAACAATAACCACATATCATAAACCAATAAAAATTAACTTAATTAAAATGTACAGAATTACAAACATAAAATTACAATTCAACAAAGTCTCTTAATTTTACGGGACGTGTCTTCTTCCGTACTGGTCTCCGTCTTGTTGGATTCTGCTTTATGTGAGGTTCATCTGCTTCATCAGTAAATGTCCCATCATTGGTAACAGTCACATTAGTGGTTGTAACTTCATTAAGAGCTTCACCGTTTCCCTTCTCAAAACTGAATAGAGTTTCTTCTTCGACGGTGGCTTCTTCAGGTGACACTTCTTCAGCGGCGTCATTTGTTCCTTTGTTCACTTCGTCCCAACTGAAATGTCCTGAACCGTGATAACGCCAAAGCCTGTTGGCATGCACCACTTTTGGTTTACCTCGACGACCACATTTTACCCGGAAAGTCACGTCTGAGAGATGATCCACTATGTCATATGGGCCTTCCCATGGAGAAGACAACTTAGGAGACTTCCCCTTGGTCTTCCTGGGATTATACAACCACATCTTGTCTCCTGGTTCAAAGCTGACTTCAGTAGATCTCTTATCATAAGTTAACTTCATCGAATCAGCAGACGTTTTCAAGTTTGAACGCACTTGATGGTGGATATCATCCATCCTTTCCGATAACACTTTCACAACCTCTGACACATTTTCAGGCAACTCTTTATAAGGTGGGCGTCCCTTTCGCTTGGGTCCACTTTTAGCACTACATGGGCTGCTTGTACGGCACCATTCTTCCACTTCTCGCCTCATACCTATCCAAAAAAATC
>NW_013681269.1:0-611 GCF_000517525.1 Limulus polyphemus | reverse complement strand
CAACAAAGTCTCTTAATTTTACGGGACGTATTTTCTTCCGTACTGGTCTCCGTCTCGTTGGCTTCTGCTTCACGTGGGGTTCATCTACTTCATCAGTAAATGTTCCATCATCGGTAACAGTCACATCAGTGGTAGTAACTTCATGAAGAGCTTCACCGTTTCCCTTCTCAAAACTGAGTAGAGTTTCTTCTTCGACGGTGGCTTCTTCAGGTGGCACGTCTTCAGCAGCGTCACTTGTTCTGTTTTCTACTTCGTCCCAACTGAAATGTCCTGGACCGTGATAACGCCAAAGCCTGTTAGCATGCACCACTTTTGGCTTACCTCGCCGACCACATTTTATCCGGAAAGTCACGTCTGAGAGACGATCCACTATGTCATATGGGCCTTCCCATGGAGAAGACAACTTAGGAGACTTCCCTTTGGTCTTCCTGGGATTATACAACCATACCTTGTCTCCTGGTACAAAGCTGACTTCAGTAGATCTCTTATCATCAGTTAACTTTATCGAATCAGCAGAAGTTTCCAAATTTGAATGCACTTGATGGTGGATATCATCCATCCTTTCCGATAACACTTTCACAAACTCTGACACATTCTCAGGCAATTCTTTA
>NW_013681268.1:1928-4167 GCF_000517525.1 Limulus polyphemus | reverse complement strand
TACTCTCTTTTGGCGCGTTGGTTATATTGATTGGCGTTTGTTGGCTTTCGAGAAGATTCAGCTTTACCTAATAATACTGGCTACATTTAAACGTTTACATACATACGCTTATTGTTGATTTTTACTCTCCAGAATCTTCTATAACTTTGGGGAACAGGCGGGAGTTTTGTAATAACTATTTATCACTATAAGCTATGCATGTTTTAAAACATAAATCTAATCTAAATAAACGTTTATATTAAAATAAATATATAATAACAAATTCGTTACAATACTCAAAACATCGTAATTACCGTGCGATGGCCATAATGACTTTGTAGGAAGAGGTAGCGGCGAAATTAGTCGTGGTGTGGTGCTTTCTCCTAGGCGCTTTCAACACCCAACTCTTAATGTCCTTCCACGTTGTTTCACGAGATTAATTAATAGATGGTCATTGGCAGCAATTGAAAGGTCACTGATCAAAGTAAAAAGTTGGTATAACTTAAGAAACGGCTCTTCATACCAGCTTTATGGTGGTTATTGGAGTAGAAACTTCAGCTGAATTTATGTATTATTGCAATAGTGGCTATTTTTTCTTCTCACTGCATTGCTTCATAGAGAGGGCTCGCCAAATCTTTCAGATATATACAATTGTGTGACCTCCCCTCTAGTGTGTATGTTGCCTTATAGTATGTTTAATATTCTTTTTTCTTTCTGTGTAAGGACGTGGCGTCATTTACGAATGTAGTTAACGTTAACTTACTATAAAGGTAACAAATGCTAAATAACAGCAATAATGGGTGTGGAGGGGGTTGTGAAGCATTAACATGTCCATTGTTCCAAACTATCACCCCACAAAGTTTGGTTGAGATTGGCCCAGTGAGTAGAAGTAATTAGATAAAGGACAAACAGACAGATACAGATTTGTGTTCTTGTATGTGTGTATATATACATATATATATAGATAGATGTAACTGAGAACTGCACTTCAGCTATAGAAAGACCAGGCGGGTTGGTAATCAAGTTCGCCACCAAATGGAGCTCTACCATTTAACTAAGACGTAATTATATATATATATATTGTTATATTGTACTTTCGACTCGATTTCTTTTTCATAATTAAAACTTAACGAGCAGTGGAGAAAGATGCATCAGACACTTGTATCTTAGGTTGCAGTAAAACGAATAGGGATTTTATTGGAATTAGTATTTTTAAATTGAGGTAAGTCGATATTCTTGTGTTATATTTATAGACCTAGTCACTAAGCATTAACCCCTAAGCTTACAATAATGATAGCTAATCCTTAAGTTGTAAAAAAGTTGAAGGAGTAATGACTATTGTATTTGTTGTACAACCCTATCAAGGATAGATCTTGGTATATGTTTGTAATAAAAAAAAAAACTTTGTGCCAGGGCTTGAACCTGGGACCTTCCGCGTGTGAGGCGGATGTGATAGCCACTACACCACAAGCACTTGTTTGCTACTTTTGTCTAATTCTGATAATTTCATAATCTATACAAATGTAACTTTTGAAACTTTCAACTTATGTAATGTATTTGAAAGCCTTATAGTAGTGGCACAAAGGAATTATTTTCTTAGGGGTAATCGCATTCAGCTGTCAAGCACGTGTTTTTTTTCTCTCTTATTTCTTGTTCAGTTAATGGCTTCTTCGCGTAGTTTTTATTTCAATATATAAAATTGATGAATGTATAAGCATAGTGTCTTTATGTATGTGTCAAAATTAGTTAAAACCTCAGAGGAAATTAAAACCATGAAAAACACAAAAGAATAATAATCTTGTTGTCTACGAGACTCAAATTATGTTTGCTTGGAGTTGTAAATTGTGAGTCGAACGTATAGAATTATGTGAAAGAAACGAAACTTCAATCAGGGGGTATTAAATAATGTTGACATCTCTCATGACATAAAATGAAATTCTGTGCCTCTCAGGATTTGAACCTGTGAACTTCCGGGTGCTAGGCGAATGTTTTTTTTTCTCCTCTTTATTAACTCACCCTCGTAGAGAAGGTGTAAACAAACATACATCAGTTATTTAACACATCTCATTACAATGTCGCTACAAATCTGGATAGTAATAAAAAAATACTTACTTAAATTACATACACAGAAATTTAGTAATAACAAAAGGAAATTTTGCTAAAATTAATAAAAATAAAATGATCTAAACTGTTAAACACGAAAAATCAAAGAATAATATCATACCAAATCCCGGCCTAGGATGTAACCCTAAACACCTTC
>NW_013681268.1:0-1704 GCF_000517525.1 Limulus polyphemus | reverse complement strand
GGGGAAGCTTCCCCCGGAAGATAATAGAGAAGAAAGACAGGATGTTCAATCTTGGGGTAGAGCCGAATAAAGTTGACGGAAACGTTTACTAACAAATTCCTTGGTGAGATCACTATTATTAGTCAATACCAATTCAATAATCGCCGATTCCCTGAAAAAACGAGGGATAACCTCATAATGTAAATGACGAAGACGCGTGATACCTGCTGCTACAAATTCAGTAAAATAAAATGTTCGCCTACGATTATCCACCAAATTAGGGTTGAGAAACAAAGGTAGTTCGAAAATTTCCATAATCTCGTCTAATGGTCTCCGAGTAAACCCATCCGAAAAGTTATCCATCCTTTAAAGATCTCAGCGATATACGGAGGTAAAAGGCGCAGCAATCGGGGAACCATTTGATATGAAAATACACCAGTATCGAGTTGAAAATCACCATAAAGACCAAAATAAAAATATAATAACAAACTTAAACCATCAAGACACTGTCTCGATAAGCAATTCTGAAGCAGTTTTAATCTATAGATATATTTAGGGAGACGTATATCTACAAAGTTGAGTCCCCCTTCGTATGTATGTATGTATTCCCATATAATGATCAAAAACTCCTTGCGTAATAAAGCAAAAGTGGATACCATAGTACAGAGGCAACCAAAGCATTAATAATCAACACTCTACCTTTCAGGGATAATTCTCTATACCTCCAAGATGTTAAAATACGAGTGACTCGTCCACAGATATCTTGCCAATTCGTACGGTACATCGCAACTCTATCGTGGTGAAACTATACAAAGAACCAACCAAACTTGTGAAGAAATGGTAATTCTCTCAAAAGTCTCCACTCCCCGAGAACCCCAACTATCTAGCCACAGACCTTTGCTCTTATCATGATTAATCAGACTACCTGACGCCCTCCCATAAAGTTACCAAATTTGGAGAACAGGAGTTATAGAAGTGACGTCACTAAGCGCCAAAGAATTATCATGAACATGTTACAACATACGACTAGTTTGAGAAAATAAGGTAACTCCGAAAATATCATAATGCCGAACAATTATATAATGTAAAGGTTTTGCACAAAGAATGTATAATATTGTCAACAGAGGACACCCCTGGTGAAGCCCTCGAGTAATATTGATAGTGTCAGTAAAATAAGCAATATATTTAATAATACTAGAAATACAGGAATAAAAAAGTTTTAGCCACTGCAGGAAATTGACCCCAAAGCCACAACGCTGAAGCAAAGGAAATAAGTAATCGTACTGAACAAGATCAAAACCCTTCATTTGATCAATCTTGAGTAAAATCCCGTCTCTTTATGCTCGCTCTAAGTAGTCCATTAACAATATCAAAAGGAGGGGTACCTCAACCACATCCCTAACAGGAACACAACCAGTCTGGTCCCATGACACGAGACTCGCTATGACCCGAGACAATCGAGTCGCTAATATTTTAGTCAAAATCTTGTATTGCTTTTAAGATGTTTCAGAGCGTCATGATCATCGTTAACACTAATATCAGCATCACACAAAAGTCGATCAGAGTCGCTGAATTTCTTTGAAACAAAAGAGAAAACTTAATTCAAACTAACGTTTCTACACCTTCTGACTTGCAAAATAATTGTGTAAAACATCGCCAATATTCTTGGTACCAGAAACTAACTTGCTTTGTAATTGTTGTTACCAATGTTATGATAATGCTGCT
>NW_013681267.1:2355-4327 GCF_000517525.1 Limulus polyphemus | reverse complement strand
AAAAAGAAACCTATCATTCGTGGAGCTTTCATTTGTCTTCTTTCTTCTACACGTATATGCTTACTCTCTAGCTCCCCTTAACTGAAAAAGGCTGGCGCTTTTGCTCAAGCATGCGCGCACTCTCCCTCAACTAAATAAGTTTGCTTCAGCCATATCTTTGGCTTTGCTTTCGTGTACTCTCAAGAATCACCTATACAATGACTTTACAAAAACGGTTGGCATCGGTAAATTTTCATTTATGTTATGTTGCAACGAGAAGAGAATAAATCAGTTATTCATTAAACGGAACGATGTTAAAGCCACAACACTCTGCAAATGACACTTGACCACACGGCACAAATCAGAACACCGAAAGGTATGGAAGTTTGTTTTGGAAACTTCAAATGTCATGCAAAGCACATGCATAAAGCAGGAGCAATGTACCCGGTTTTGCTTTGATTAAAATAGCTTTAGCAAATTGTTAATTTTTTCGGACATTGTTATTTTTATTGATTTTAATCAAAATATTTAGTTAAGTAAAAAAAATAATAATTTTGATTTGTTTTAGTAAAAATCAGGATTAATATGATTGATTTAATTAAAACAGTTCAGGATATTTAAAGTCATTTTCATCCGAGCAACACCGCGTACTCTGCTAGTTCTATATAAAAGTTTTAAAAAATCACAAGTTCGTATTATACAAACAACATGTAACTGTTTAAGCGTTCCTGAAATAGTGAGATGGGCCCTTAAGAATTAACCAGTTTTCAGCAGCAGATATGTTAGCGACAATATTGTTAGCTCAACATTGCTTTTGGAAGCTAGTCTAAACTGTTACTGCCGTATTGAATGTATTTTCTTAAAATCTATGTCGGCTTTAGTTTCACGATTCTATTAGTCATGTACAGTTATCTTTGTTATCATGTTGTTTGTGTGATTACATTCCACTCGAACCTATAAGTTCAACTGTTTACACAACATTTGCAGGGAATACATTATGCAATGCTTAATTTTATCACATTTATACCATGTTGTGAATCCAATATGATCCAATGAACTTGTTCGGTTATCAGCCAATCACGTTGTTATGTGTATCCAACTTAACTTCCAACATCCGATCAACACACGTGAAGATACTATTATCACGTATAAACATTAAATATAGACTAAATTCAAGACATACATCCTTCAATAACCGTTGCAAAGAGTTAAACGCTATTCCCTAGCGCCTTCAGTTGAAATAATATGTGAAATATTCTTGGGGCAGCTATGTTGGCGTACAGTATGATCGACAATTATTGAAAGCTCTAATCCTCTATGAAACCTCTGGCGTCTGTACAGTTTCTGCAGAACGTCAAAGGAAGTTGGAAATCTGCATAGCAAAGAACGTGAAAAAACGAAATGTTATAAAAATTACGAGAACCCAACAACCAGAAAATTATATCGTCGTCAAAGGTGTTAAAATCTTTCTGCCACCAATTCAAGTGAACCTGAAACTCATCTTTTAACTAAAGGATTAAACATTGCAACTTTAGGACCAGTGGAAGATGCCTTAAAAAAAAAACTAATTCTCCCATCCACAAAGAAAAGATTCCATTACGAACTATTACTATCTTCATCAATTCATCTAAATGTAATATTTCTATTACATGTCGTAGTTGTTAATAATAAGTACCAAGTAAAAAAAAAACAGTTTTGAAAATTATCTTCAAACAGTATCCATTGACGGAAATGAAATATATAGATATATATATATATTATTTCATGTCGTATCATGCTCTCATCCTTACCCAACATATTTGCCTTAGAAATTGCGAAAACCAGATTGCATGAAGATAAGATCTTAACTCAATGGACATCACTTTCACCAGATGAAAGTTGTACATAGTTAAAACTGTGTCTTGATGCCACCCAGTCCCAGTGCAACGAGCAATGGACTTCCCAGTTTCAACGATTGTAGTGTTACGTCTCTGTTCGTTTGATAATTTCCCGT
>NW_013681267.1:0-1972 GCF_000517525.1 Limulus polyphemus | reverse complement strand
AGAAACTCCAATGCGCATGCGTCGAGCATCACATGACTTCCGCTATCGTAACACTGCCCCTTTACTTACGGCTTGACTCCATTATCTGTCTCTATCTCCCCGACTGCTATTCAATTCTTTGTGCCGTCACTTCACGCCGGTCTTACATATACAAAATAGAGGGCGTGTCTGGCAAACACTCGAGCCTTCACGAACGTTCTAGATACTTATTACGTGTTACCAGCGTCACGTGAATTCCGCTGTCGTAACAGTAGCATACTTGGTCATAGAAATTTCAGATATCAAATTTAGAGATCTTAACATAAAGAAATTAAACTTATAAAAGACAAGATGAATGTCCGTCATATGACGGGAAATAATGGTAAATTTTTCTTCCCAAAATTATATCTAAATATATGTTTTATAAACATGTTTTCTAAAACTTAATTATAATCGAGTAACAATATATGTACGGAGAATGATTTTCCTATTGCCAGTATTTCACGAAGACAACATTTTATATGTACATTTGGTCATATCCTTTAAGTATTGCTTGATTAGCATTTTGACTTCTGTATATTTTGAAGTTATGTTGTTTTTTTCTTGATAAATCCTTATAGCTTGAAACATGCGAAAAAAAACTGATTCTCAAAGACATATTCCTACTTGGTCAACTGTATGACCCTGCAAATTATTAACTGTGATGGTAAAGGCAGTGCATTTTATTATGGATTTCGGGGTCTTCTGTTTGGACTGTCTTCCTGGTTTTGGCTTTGTTAGCCTGCTGAGCTGAATAAGCGCGTTTTAATTTGTGCATTTTCAAAATTGAAATGTGGTGCGGGTAAAACATGCGGGTTATTATAGAGTTATAGCCGAGGGTTCCAACTGGGCAAAATTTGGTGATATTGCTTCAATGTGTCCCCTTGACAACCAAGCAAACGTAATGGAGAATTTCAGCCAATAATTATTATTTTTGTGCGCCAGCAATACCAAGTGTGGGGCGTGCGTATACCCAATTCGATTTAATTATTCATCACGATCTCTACCAACCTACCCTCAAATCTAATTATATGCCCAAAGTAGCGCATCGTCTGTTTTACATATACATCTCTGGAAGAATCTTATAAAGACAAACTTGCCTTGTCGCGGCAGAAAGCGCCGTCGTTTCATGCAAGTTGCGTGTCAAACGGTACGGCAACGGCCGAGATATCGGCGTGACAGACAAACAGATGAAAGGTTTTTCGTCTTTATATAGTAGACATGTGGATGACACTTTCACCATTCTGGGTAAAAAGCTTGGGCCACCTCAACAGTATTAATCATCACGATCAATTCACAGAATAAAGATAATCTCAAGGAAAACTATCCTTCTTGGTTCATAGACAAGAAAATGGAACTTTGACTACAACTGTATATCAGAAACTTCAAAAAGAAGGAAAAAATAGTGGATTTCAATTCTCAACATCTAACTTCTCACGAAGCTACTGTTGTTAAAACGCTAATGAAAAGATATCAAAAATCTGTGTTCAAATGAATCAGATTGTGTTAAAGAAAACAGCATGTCATAAAAGTTTTGAAAGTTCAGAGGTGTCCCAATAATTAATTTTATTGAACAAAACAAAATAACAAAGAGGTTGGATTTTAAAACCAGTACAACTTCAGTGACTCCTTATGTTAAAGGATTATCTCAACAGGTTACAATAACTTAAATAAAATTAATGTTACAGCTATTTATTGACTCTGCACAACTTTAAGTCAAATCTTGATCCATCCAAAAGAACCCATTTAATCCGAAACCGAAAACAGAATCGGTAGTATCTTGATCCATCCAAAAGACCCCACTTAATCCGAAACCGAAAACAGAATCAGTAGTATCTTGATTCATCCAAAAGAACCCATTTAATCCGAAACCGAAAACAGAATCGGTAGTATCTTGATCCATCCAAAAGACCCCACTTAATCCGAAACCGAAAACAGAATCGGTAGTATCTTG
>NW_013681266.1:0-3944 GCF_000517525.1 Limulus polyphemus | reverse complement strand
CCACCCTAATATAACCTGGTCAGATTGTTTCACACCGTCCGTGTCTTCCACCCTTACATAACCTAGTCCGATTGTTTAACACTGTCCGTGTCTTCCACCCTTACATAACCTAGTCAGATTGTTTAACACCGTTCGTGTCTTCCACCTTTACATAACCTGGTCCGATTGTTTCACACTGTCCGTGTCTTCCACCCTTACATAACCTAGTCAGATTGTTTAACACCGTCCGTGTTATCCACCTTTACATAACCTGGTCAGATTGTTTAACACCGTCCGTGTCTTCCACCCTTACATAACCTAGACAGATTGTTTAACACCGTCCGTGTCTTCCACCCTTACATAACCTAGTCAGATTGTTTAACATCGTCCGTGTCTTCCACCCTTACATAACTTAGTCAGATTGTTTAACACCGTCCGTGTCTTCCACCCTTACATAACCTAGTCAGATTGTTTAACACTGTCCATGTCTTCCATCCTTACATAACCTAGTCAGATTGTTTAACATCGTCCGTGTCTTCCACCCTTACATAACCTGGTCAGATTGTTTAACACCGTCCGTGTCTTCCACCCTTATATAACCTAGTCAGATTGTTTAACATCGTCCGTGTCTTCCACCTTTACATAACCTGGTCAATTTGTTTAACATCGTCCGTGTCTTCCACCGTTACATAAAGTAGTCCGATTGTTTAACACCGTCCGTGTCTTCCACCCTTATATAACCTAGTCAGATTGTTTAACACCGTCCGTGTCTTCCACCCTTACATAACCTGGTCAGATTGTTTAACGCTTCTAGAAATTAATCTGCTCTGTCACCTTTCATTAAAAATATAACTGGCTTGTTTGTTATTATTATTATTATATAGGTTTCATTTGTTAATGTTAACAAATAGAAATCCTAACGTAGTTTACAATTTCGCCAATATTTGCTTTTATAGAATCATTTAACCAAGACTTTATATATCGAACAATGAAAAATATATTTTATATGATGGAAATTTTTCCTTTTTTTTCTTTTTTGTACTTCATGGATCATTATTTTATTGGTAACCGAATAAACTAGTCTCGCACAAGACGTTTCTTCATCACCCAATCACAGTTATCGTGACAGTTCTCTCTGGGGAAATGGACGAATCTCGTTTATTAAAACATAAATAAGAAATGTACATCTAACATCAAACGAAGTTCTAGGGTTCGTCTCAATAAATTATGCAATAATCTAGAAACCAAAGTAGAATTTAAAAAAGAAGCAAAGAAAAAATCCAGAAACTTCCCCGCGAGAGAATTAACTTTGATTTTTTTTTGGAAGATTGCCAAGACTTCAGCAGAAATCATGTGCTCAAATCAGAAAATCTCGCGAAGATTTCTAATACACATCAATCATGAACGAAACTAGACAATTATTATATTCGTCGAAACTCAACCATGTAGAAACCTCACTGTCTCAAGTGTAGCAGAATGGAATTACCATTGTTATAACTTACCCTTTAGTTTACCGGGACAAAAGTAAGCCTACTTTTCCATAAGAGTTTTATAAAACGTTATTTTATGTCTTACCCTTTAGTTTACTGGATCACAACGGTTTTAGAAAACGTTATTTTATGTCTTACCCTTTAGTTTACTGGATCACAACTGTTTTATAAAACGTTATTTGTATAATCTACCCTTTAGTTTACTGGATCACAACTGTTTTAGAAAACGTTATTTTATGTCTTACCCTTTAGTTTACTGGATCACAACTGTTTTAGTAAAACGTTATTTTATGTCTTACCCTTTAGTTTACTGGATCACAACTGTTTTAGTAAACGTTATTTGTATAATCTACCCTTTAGTTTACTGGATCACAACTGTTTTAGAAAACGTTATTTTATGTCTTACCCTTTAGTTTACTGGATCACAACTGTTTTAGTAAACGTTATTTGTGTAACTTACCCTTTACTTTACTGGATCACAACTGTTTTAGAAACTTTTCAGGTCATAGCTCATTAATCAAACTATAAGTTTACAACCGTAAACATTTTATAATATGTATTAGAAGTTCTGAACGACAACTTAAAGTTATTACTAAAGTAACAGCGACTAGAAATAAGTACTTTAAATGTTTTGAGAAAATATTTGTAAATCAAGTTCTGTGACGTCCAGCTGAATTACTAGGGGGGGGACTAACTTGGTTCGAGATCATATTTCCAAATGGCATTCCTTCGACATTATTTTTGAGTTAATTCTTAATTAACGGAGAGCACTATAAATTATTTTATTACATCAATGATTACGGTTGGTGTTACAATTACATCATAATTACATCTAGTTTACATTTGGAAACAAACTATTTATATTTATTTAATTGCTTTTTTCCGGAACAAGACATAAGTAGCTTGATACTGTTTGATATGTGTACTGTGTATAACATAACAAGACAACAAGAGTAGCTGGATACTATTTGATATGTGTACTGTGTATAACATAACAAGACAACAAAAGTAGCTGGATACTGTTTGATATGTGTACTGTGTATAACATAACAAGACAACAAGAGTAGCTGGATACTGTTTGATATGTGTACTGTGTATAACATAACAAGACAACAAAAGTAGCTGGATACTGTTTGATATGTGTACTGTGTATAACATAACAAGACAACAAAAGTAGCTGGATACTGTTTGATATGTGTACTGTGTATAACATAACAAGACAACAAAAGTAGCTGGATACTGTTTGATATGTGTACTGTGTATAACATAACAAGACAACAAAAGTAGCTGGATACTGCTTGATGTGTGTACTGTATAACATAACAAGACAACAAGAGTAGCTGGATACTGTTTGATATATGTACTGTATAACATAACAAGACAACAAAAGTAGCTGGATACTGTTTGATGTATGTACTGTATAACATAACAAGACAACAAAAGTAGCTGGATACTGTTTGATATGTGTACTGTGTATAACATAACAAAACAAACAGTATCCAGCTACTTTTGTTGTCTTGTTATGTTATACAGTACATACATCAAACAGTATCCAGCTACTTTTGTTGTCTTGATGTGTGTATTGTATAACATAACAAGACAACAAAAGTAGCTGGATACTGTTTGATGTGTGTATTGTATAACATAACAAGACAACAAGAGTATTTGGATACTGTTTGATGTGTGTACTGTATAACATAACAAGATAACAAGTGTAGCTGAATACAGTTTGATTGTGTACTGTGTTTAACATAACAAGACAACAAGAGTAGCTGGATACTGTTAAAGTAGCTGGATACTGTTTGATGTATGTACTGTGTATAACATAACAAGAGTAGCTAGATACTGTTTGATTGTGTACTGTGTATAACATAAAAAGACAACAAGAGTAGCTGGATGCTGTTTGATGTGTGTACTGTATAACATAACAAGATAACAAAAGTAGCTTGATACTGTTTGATGTGTGTATTGTATAACATAACAAGACAACAAGAGTAGCTGGATACTGTTTGATGTATGTACTGTATAACATAACAAGACAACAAGAGTAGTTGGATACTGTTTGATGTGTGTACTGTATAACATAACAAGAGTAGTTGGATACTGTTTGATGTATGTACTGTATAACATAACAAAAGTAGTTGGATACTGTTTGATGTCTGTACTGTATAACATAACAAGACAACAAAAGTAGCTGGATACTGTTTGATGTATGTACTGTATAACATAACAAGACAACAAGAGTAGTTGGATACTGTTTGATGTGTGTATTGTATAACATAACAAGAGTAGTTGGATACTGTTTGATGTATGTACTGTATAACATAACAAGACAACAAGAGTAGTTGGATACTGTTTGATGTGTGTACTGTGTATAACATAACAAGACAACAAGAGTAGTTGGATACTGTTTGATGTGTGTACTGTGTATAACATAACAAGACAACAAGAGTAGTTGGATACTGTTTGGGGTGT
>NW_013681265.1:3761-4880 GCF_000517525.1 Limulus polyphemus | reverse complement strand
AATTAATGTACATTGGTATATTACATCACTTTGAAAAGGTTAGGCTGATGAAGGGTTAATTATTGTACAGTGGTATCTTACATCACTTTGAAAAGGTTAGGCTGATGAAGGGTTAATTATTGTACAGTGGTATCTTACATCACTTTGAAAAGGTTAGGCTGATGAAGGTCTTTGGAAATACTGGAAACGTCTGGTTGTAATCCTGGTCGAAGACTGATTCTTCTACATCGCAATGGTAGTGTGATGACTGTACAGGCTGAGGATTGTCGTCAAATTCGGCGTCGTTTCGGAAACGACTGGTCGAAAAAAGCATTCTAGTTGATTGGCGAGAGAAGCTTCGGCAGTCGTCGGTAGGTTGTTCGTTTGTATGTGTTTTTTCTTGCTTTTATGGAAACTCGAGTCTGGGTTCCACGGGTCTTCGCTGGGACTGGTTCGGTCGACGTCGAGGTGTGGCTTAGTGCTGGTTGTGTCATTGTTTCCCTGGTTGCTGATGGGGGTCTGTGTGGATTTGTGTGCACGTTCATGTTGTTTCTCGACTTGTGTGATATGCGTGGATATGTCGTTTGTGTAGTGGGTGTGGAAAGAGTCGATTGAACAGCAGCGGTGGTAGTTTTCATGAACATCTTCACTGGGTGATGGGTGAACTGGAGTTTTGGGAGAAAGGACAGTGGAAGGTAGGGGGGTGTCGTCTAGGTCTTTCATCTCCGAAATGGGAAAAGAAGTAGACAAAACTATTACTTAACAGGTGTTCTGCACTGAGTTTAGAGATAGTAACAGTCATGACGTATTGGGTTGACAGGTTCGTGATTCTTGATTTGATACTGTGATCGTGTAGTCTGGAGTGGCCTCTAGGCTTGTGTGTATGTGATGGACTGGTGGACGCCCTTACGGAAAACAGAAAAAAAAAGTTGTGTGTTTTCTTAATCCCAAGTCATGTTTCCTTAACCTCAATCGTGTGTTTTCTTAACCCCAAGTCATGTTTTCTTAACCTCAATCGTGTGTTTTCTTAACCTCAAGTCATGTTTCCTTAACCTCAATCGTGTGTTTTCTTAACCCCAAGTCATGTTTTCTTAACCTCAATCGTGTGTTTTCTTAACCTCAAGTCATGTTTTCTTAACC
>NW_013681265.1:0-2825 GCF_000517525.1 Limulus polyphemus | reverse complement strand
ATACATTTTTTATAATCACCACACAGAAGTGATACAGGTCGCCATTTTTTATAATCACTACACAGAAGTGATACAGGTCGCCATTTTTTATAATCACTACACAGGAGTAATACATGTCGCCATTTTTTATAATCACTACACAGAAGTGATACTGGTCGCCACTTTTTATAATCACTACACAGAAGTGATACTGGTCGCCATTTTTTATAATCACTACACAGAAGTGATACAGGTCGCCATTTTTTATAATCACTACACAGAAGTGATACTGGTCGCCATTTTTTATAATCACTACACAGAAGTGATACTGGTCGCCATTTTTTTATCAGATCTCCCTTTTTTTTAGGTATTAATTTTATTCTTGTTTTTTTATATTTCTAGAACATTCTTCTGTCTCTAGAGATTCAGTAAAAACCTTCTCGTAGAGAAATGCCAATTTTAAGCCTAAGTTTTACTAACTACATAACCGTTATGCCATCAATTCCAGGGGAATTGTCTTTTGTTAATGATTGGCAAGCGGCAGTTATTTGTGTAATCGTTAATGGACAATCTAGAGATTCTATTACATTTTTTTGGTAAGCCTTCAAAGAAAGAATCATTAATTAAGTGGCTTGATAGATGTATGGACAGGCAGACAGAAATCCACACAAGTAGATAGATAAGCAGACGAAAGGACGGTTTGTTTGTTTCGAGTTAAGCACAAAGCTACACAAAGGGCTATCAGTGCTCTGCCCACCACGGGTATCGAAACCCGGTTTATAGCGTTGCAAGTCCGCAGACATACCGCTGTGCCACTGGGGGGCACGAAAGGACGGACAGACAGAAATCCACACAAATAGACAGACAGACGGAGAGACATTCGAACAGATAAATAGACAGATAGTCACAGCATGTTTGTAAAATGTTCATGTTCAACTGACTGCACGTGTCTCGTGAAATTCTTTGTTTGAGAAACCTAATTCAAAGCATCAAACGTTTCGCCTACAGTAGTTGCTCAACAGATACCGAATGACGTAAACGTATGCTAATATTTGATTAGATCCGGTATCCTTAGGGACCTAAGAAGCTACGTCTCGGATGAGGTGACGATGACGTATTACCATGCAGATATCTGACATTACAAAGAATAAGCAGATTGATTCCTTGTGCTACTTCTACGCTTCCTACTTAAATAATTCATAAAATACTTCATTATCCAGATATATTTATTCCATGCTCAAAATAGATACACTTCATGTGAATTCTTTTTTAAAACATGTATTTGTACTTGAAAATATAAACTCAAATAAAGAAGATGGTAAAAATATACCCGAAAAGAAAAAAAAACATCGTAGGATCACGTGATATACGAGATTAGAAATAGGTAAAATAAACAACACAGTTGTTACTATAAGGTTTAGTAAAACAAGGGCCTGTCTCTTTATTTATCAAACCAAACAAGGTTCAATATCTAAACGTTTTCAACACAGAAAGAAGAACCAGTTTCTAAAGTTCAAGAAAAGAACAACTTTGTTTTTAAAAAAGTAACCGGGTTTAATATCAAACCTTAAGTAAGGAACATCGTTTAATATTGACAATATTGTTTTGATATAATAATATGATCTAATACCCGTATTTTGTTAAAGAAAGAAACAGTGTTTAATATTGTCTAAGACTCATGTAGAATATTACACGGGTTTAATATTGACAATAGTGTTTTAATATAATAATATGATCTAATACCCGTATTTTGTTAAAGAAAGAAACAGTGTTTAATATTGACAATATTGTTTTAATATAATAATATGATCTAATACCCGTATTTTGTTAAAGAAAGAAACAGTGTTTAATATTGTCTAAGACTCATGTAGAATATTACACGGGTTTAATATTGACAATATTGTTTTAATGTAATAATATGATCTAATACCCGTATTTTGTTAAAGAAAGAAACAGTGTTTAATATTGTCTAAGACTCATAACGTAGGTAAATTATCATGTAGAATATTACACGGGTTTAATATTCTTTGACTGGTTGTTTAGGCAGAGTATTCATGATAAAACTTGGTTGGTGGACGGTAAATGACTGATGTAGAAACACTTCTCCGTCCATTCGACTAAGTTTCATCAAGGTTTGATATCTAAACTTTGTTTAAGGAAAGAACAGAGTTTCGGGATCCTTGATCAGGAGCTGGGAGGGTCATGTGGTATGTAGACCCCTTCCTCCCTCCGGCACTGATGCTGTTGGGACCCGTTTAAGTCGGTACAGTTAAGTTAAGAACAGAGTTGAATGCTGAACATCTCGTAATGTATCTATCGTTATATAATTATATTATCCATTTCTGTTCAACGTTTAGCATTTCCATTGTGGACAGTCTTGTTCTACACAAGTAGTCCCATATATTTCAGTGCTTGTTCATTCGGTAACATATTTAGATGTATTTAAATTTAATACCCTAATAATATATAGTAAATACACCACACAAATGATATGGTTAAGTAAGTCTAGCAGTAGATGGCTGATTGATATACTTATAGTACATAATTATAGGGGAGAGACACTCATTTCCACCACGTATAATATAGTGATCTAGTGAACGTATTATCTGATTGTTGTTTAAGTGTAACTGGAAGTAGGTAACCGATCTATTCAGGATTCTGTCGTAGAGTGCCCGTATGTTCGCGTAATTGTATAGGAAAACTGAACTTGGTGTGAGTGGAGTTTTATATTGTTTGTAATTTATGTTTAATTATGTGTGGTTTAACGTTAATCCAAGCCGAGCACTTATATGCTATTACCGGTCGTTTTATATTGTTTGTAATTTAGGTTTAATTATGTGTGGTTT
>NW_013681264.1:0-3946 GCF_000517525.1 Limulus polyphemus | reverse complement strand
AACAAAGAAAGGTAGTGGACATTAATATGTTTTTAGTAATTGTTAGCTGTTGGTTCTAACAAAGAAAGGTAGTGGACATTAATATGTTTTTAGTAATTGTTAGCTGTTGGTTCTAACAAAGAAAGGTAGTGGACATTAATATGTTTTTAGTAATTGTTAGCTGTTGGTTCTAACAAAGAAAGGAAGTGGACATTAATATGTTTTTGAATAACTTATTGTACAAGTACTTCATTCTCTCAAGTTAAGCAGCATCTCCTGCGATACGTGAGCTTAAAGATCAATTCAGACATAATCTTCCGAAATGTAGAACCGCTTAGCGTATCCATCACTGTCTACACGGCTACTCATAACAAAATAATGGAAATGACTGCTGTGTTTATAACGCACTCAAAGTTGAAAGTAGATACAGCGTGTTCAGCAACATATCGCGGGCTTGAACTTCGGAAACGCAGCCCGACACTAGTTTCACACCCTGATCTGATTGTAGAGACAAGTGGAATATATATACAATTCCAGTTGTAAATATAATCTCAAGATGGAAATGAGAGATACAATATGTTAGTAAATGATGTACACAACAAGGAGGTTAATGTTTTAAAATGTCAGTCCTAAGTTATACAGTGAAGAATAAAATCAGGGGATAAAGAGCCAGTTACTTTGTTGGAAAGGCTACAGTATAAAGTATACGTTTAAAATGTCTTTAAAAAACTCAAATCTGTGACAACAGGCTCTAAGAAGTTACTAAGTGCTCAGTATGAAACCTTAATATAATTTCAATCACAAACGATATATAGTATGCTGAAATTAAACTAATTAAAATTAAAAGTCACGCAAGAAGATGACAATACGTCACATCTGCGTTCTTTACAGAAAAGACACAAATCAGAGATGCAAGATCTATAACGTACAGGTCCTAATTTTTACAGAAAACATATAAATAGGTGAGATGTGTGAATTTAAACTGTGAATAGACACAATGTTAGAAGAAAGTAAACAACGTAACCCTAAACGCCTTACAACAGTTGAAAAAGACTAAAACCTGGGACAAAAATATCAGTTAAAGAAATTGATAAGAACTCTGTGATTTCTCTATTTAAATATCACCAGTCATTTGCCTCAGTAATTCTACCCTTGTTTCTCGAAAACAAAACCCTAATGTTAGTACCGTTTGTTGTTACCGTTATGTCTGACTTGTAGTTCATTGTTAGTACCGTTTGTTGTTACCGTTATGTCTGGCTTGTAGTTCATTGTTAGTACCGTTTGTTGTTACAGTTATGTTTGGCTTGTAGTTTATTGTTAGTACCGTTTGTTGTTACCCTTATGTCTGGCTTGTAGTTTATTGTTAGTACCGTTTGTTGTTACCGTTATGTCTGGCTTGTAGTTTATTGTTAGTACCGTTCGTTGTTACCGTCTTGTCTGGCTTGTAGTTTATTATTAGCACCGTTTGTTGTTACCGTTATGTCTGACTTTTGTTACCGTTATGTCTGACTTGTAGTTTATTGTTAGTACCGTTTGTTGTTACAGTTATGTCTGACTTGTAGTTCATTGTTAGCACCGTTTGTTGTTACCGTTATGTTTGACTTGTAGTTCATTGTTAGTACCGTTTGTTGTTACCCCTAACAACAAACGGTACTAACAATAAACTACAAGCCAGACATAACCCCTTATGTCTGGCTTGTAGTTTATTATTAGCACCGTTTGTTACAGTTATGTCTGACTTGTAGTTCATTGTTAGCACCGTTTGTTGTTACCGTTATGTTTGACTTGTAGTTCATTGTTAGTACCGTTTGTTGTTACCCTTATGTCTGGCTTGTAGTTTATTGTTAGTACCGTTTGTTGTTACAGTTATGTCTGACTTGTAGTTTATTGTTAGTATCGTTTGTTGTTACAGTTATGTCTGACTTGTAGTTCATTGTTAGTACCGTTTGTTGTTTTAAACCTTTACTAAAACTTAATTGAACTTTCAAAGATAGAAGTACACTTTTTGTTTAAGGAAATAATAACTCCGAATATTTTCTAACTACAAACCATTGAGATTCGTATAAAAATGTGTTCTTTGCTTCATCCTACAACAACTGAAAAAACATAAGTTTTCAGTGTTTGCCTCCACAGTACGAACTTCAGCCCCGGGTCAACACAGCCGTGCTTTCATTCATAAACTTGACGAACCTGTTGTCTGTGTGGACTTTGCTCTTCGCGTTAGCTGCCTGGTATTCTTGGCATCCTGTACCGTCCAATCCTGCTGTTCGAGTGTGTCCCGAAGGCGTGGCAACCTCAGAACATCGATTCAATGATCACATGAACGTAGAGCATGGATATGTTGTTTCTCGCGCTGTAAATATGACGTTCTGAATTTTTGTATTTCAAGAGTAGCTCGAGCTTGTTATATTGTAACTCAGAAACATTTATCCCTGAAAAAAATTACGAAACTTTGAATATACAGAGTATTCTAACTTATCGTTTTAGCTATTGTTGTGTCATGGGTTTTAACGACAACAAAGCGAAAAATAGATCACGAGCGACCACGTTCTAAACAATGTGGTCACGTGACGCAGTGAACTGGGCCACTCTTAAAGGTCCATTCATGAACTCCTTGGTTTGCTGCTGCTCCTGTCAGTACAGCTGATGGAAAACTCACCAAATGGTGGGAGTTCTAATCATTCAACAGTTCGACTTACGTTAAAGTAACTCGGTGAGTCTTGAATATTTAAATTCTAAACTTAATTTGTAAAATAAATCGTTTAAAATCACGCTGAAAAGAGAACATTTAAAATTTACAGAGTCTGCTAATATATTATAATTAGTGATTTATATTCTAAGCCTATAACTTAAGTTTAATGTTGTCTATTAATATTTATCTCTATGTTACGATACTAGTGTCGTTTTTCCAATGAAAGAAGTGAACCAGATCCTTTATATTAAATTGTGATAAATGTATATCTATTGAAATATTTTTCACTTAGTGCTATGATACAAAATAAGAACAAACCAAGTCGAGGAGACTGACGTACAGTATACTTGAAGACAAAGTTCGTTGCTATGGAAGTTTACAAATGGATATATATATTATTATTGGTAATGAGTAATTTCATTCAAGCTCCGTACTTCTCCTTTCTCGGTGGATTCTCATCATCAAATTTCTGTTCAAAAAGAAATTAGGCTAGAATATGTTTGAAAAATAGGCCAAAGATCAACGTACAGCGTAGATCAGTAAAGGTTCACACTCATGACATAAACAATATCAATATTACTTCACACACAGATTCAGTTACATTTTTTTATTAATATGGCTGCTGAAGATGGTTATTATGATCTGAACCACTTACGCTCAGAGCATCTTCGATCAGCTTTAGAGCCAATGAATCGTGTTAGTTACTGATTTATATTTCTCAAGTTAATTTTTTTAATGGACTTCCAACAGTCCTTCAATATCAACGAAATCGCTGTTTTACAAAACTTGATGTATCTCTCGTCTTCTCTTCCTGTTACGTATGAGAAGATCCATGTTGAAGTTGTCTTCTCTTCTCGTTAGGTGTGAAAAGACAAATGTTGAAGTTGTCTTCTCTTCCCGTTATGTGTGAAAAGACATATGTTGAAGTTGTCTTCTCTTCCCGTTATGTGTGAAAAGACAAATGTTGAAGTTGTCTTCTCTTCCTGTTAGGTGTGAAAAGACAAATGCTGAAGTTGACTTCTCTTCCCGTTATGTGTGAAAAGACGAATGTTGAAGTTGTCTTCTCTTCCTGTTATGTGTGAAAAGACAAATGTTGAAGTTGTCTTCTCTTCCCGTTATGCGTGAAAAGACAAATGTTGAAGTTGTCTTCTCTTCCCGTTAAGTGTGAAAAGACAAATGCTGAAGTTGTCTTCTCTTCCCGTTAGGTGTGAAAAGACAAATGTTGAAGTTGTCTTCTCTTCCCGTTATGCGTGAAAAGACAAATGTTGAAGTTGA
>NW_013681263.1:0-3947 GCF_000517525.1 Limulus polyphemus | reverse complement strand
TGATTACCTGAGTTTGATCACCCAGCTCTACTAATGTGAAAGGTGTGATTGCTAGCAGTTGAAATTCACTGATTACCTGAGTTTGATCACCCAGCTCTACTAATGTGAAAGGTGTGATTGCTAGCAGTTGAAATTCACTGATTACCTGAGTTGATCACCCAACTCTATTAATGTGAAAGGTGTGATTGCTAGCAGTTGAAATTCACTGATTACCTGAGTTGATCACCCAGCTCTACTAATGTGAAAGGTGTGATTGCACTTGTGGTTCGCTTCTACAAAAACAATGAATAAGAAAGAAATATTCCTTGTTTATTTGAAAGAAGATTTTTTTTCAAAGTTCTAAGAACTTGCTAGTTTTTATGTTAGATTGCTAGCTGTAAATTTTATTATCTTACAGGTTTTCTGAAGAGTTGGGACTAGATTTAGAAGGAGACTCTGTTAGAAGGAGACAAAATTCTCTGCTCCCAGCTGATCAGGGAAGGAGTAAAGGTGAATTAGGTACTGGTAGGAAGAGGAGCGGTGGACTTGATTGGCTGGAAGGGTCCGGTAGTGACGTTGAATACAAGCCGACACCGGCTGATCAGGGAAGGAGTAAAGGTGAATTAGGTACTAGTAGGAAAAGGAGCAGTGGACTTGATTGGCTGGAAGGGTCCGGTAGTGACGTTGAATACAAGCCGACACTGGAACGTGCTGGATCAAGAGATTCAGTGCCGACCTTAGAGAGAGAAACTATGAGTAATAAGGCTTCTGTTGGAACAAGGGGTGAACTGGACTGGTGTAGTGGATCAGGTAGTGACAGTGAATACAAGTCCAACTTGACCTCTGCTTCACGTAAACTAAAAGGGGCTAATGAACTGACGGTGGAGAACAGAAGTGCAGGGGATAAGCCAATGAGTGAGAGGAGGAGGGGCAGTGGACTGGACTGGCTAGGTGGGTCTCGCAACGAAAGTGAACATATCACATCTGGGTTATTGGGTGGTTCTGGAAGACGGCGGGGCCGTCAACAGCCACAAACTGACTTGTTAGGCTTTGAAGGGGAAATTAATAGTCAGGTTTCAAAAACTGAAAAAACACCATTTGCCCAAAAAGATCAGCCAGTGGACTTGATTGAAAGGCCCAGTTTTTTCCCGGGAGAACCAACCAATAAAAATTTTGGAGGTATTAAACAAGATGAATCGTCTGGAATAGATAAAAATCAAGTAAAACACAGTGAAGGGGATGATTGGTTACTTCTGAAGAAAAAGTTTGAAGCAAATAAAAGTCCTGTTTCTCCAAAACTAGTCTCAAAAACTGCCTCGCCAAGTAAATCAGAGGCCACTGGGAGTTCTCGACTTGTTCAGTTGTCTCCAGCAAAAAGTGTTGTGGGAAAACCTTTAAATCAGGAACTTTCAGACCATAGAGTAGAAGATGTAGCAGTTGGTGCATCACCGTATGTGTCTACAGGATTTATTGCCACACCCACTGTGGTGAATACCCCTCCTAATCCAATAGTACAAGCTAACCATGTTGAACTTGAAGGCTTGGTAAGTTGTATTTCTGTATTATAATGTGTGGTTAATATCAGGCCTGATACGAAGTGATATATACTTGGTTTGTGTACTATAATGTATGGTTAATATCAGGCCTCGGGTACAAAGTGATATATATATATATATATATATATATGGTCTCTAGAGCTGAATGCAGGAATCAAAAAGTTTTCAATCTACTGTCATATATTTCAGTTCATGTATCCTCCAGCTAATCTAACAAGTAATACAACACTTCTGTTAACACTTATGCTAATATTAACACTACTGCTAATAATATCATAAAAACTCCAGACACCTTAAAGTTTAAGTAAATGCAAGTATGTATAAAAATTTTAATCAGGATTTTTTAAAACATTTAAGAGTTTTGAGGCATCATAAAATCTAAACCTAGTATATCGTTAGGTATTTTTCACCAAAGCTTGCTTGAGTATTGAATGGTTTTAATTCATGGTGTCTACCCTATTTCTTCTATAATATTTTGTATTTTTGTCTGATTATTATTGACTTTGTTTCTGGACAGTTACACTCTTTCAAAGACTTTTGATAGTTTGAGTGTAACAGTCAGTTACATAACAGGTGATTTAACTAGAATGTTTGAAATTGATTCAAGTGTAAGTTTAGGATAAGGAAAACTAGGTGGCTTCACGTATTTATTATTAATAGTTGGAGTTAATACAGTCAGTTTGTTGAAAATTAGACGTAACGATGAACAACTGACTTATCTTTACAGAGGGTTACAGATGTAAATATAGACCATTCTTGTACGTTTATTAAAAGATATATCAAGTGTAAAAGTGATATGATTTTATTCTCAGTTTAAAGTTCACATTATTACATTAATTTGTAATTTGAAAATACGAAGAAAGCAGAAAGTTGGATGAAATACATTTCTAACATGGATATTTGATACACAACCTTGTCTTTAAAACATTTTTACAGCTAAAAAGTCTACATTTAGAAAGAGATCAACTAATACAAAGTATGGAGGCCATGAGGACAAGATATCAAGAAGAAATGAATCATCTTCAGTCTTTTTATCAGTAAGTTTACTTACAATAAGTTGTAGCAACTAGTACAAAGTATGGAGGCCATGAGGACAAGATATCAAGAAGAAATGAATCATCTTCAGTCTTTTTATCAGTAAGTTTACTTACAATAAGTTGTAGCAACTAGTACAAAGTATGGAGGCCATGAGGACAAGATATCAAATAAGAAATCAGTAAGTTTACTTACAATAAGTTTTCACCTATGAACAGATTTAGATATATATATTATTCACTTATGAACAGATTTAGGTATGTATATTATTCACCTATGAACAGATTTAGGTGTGTATATTATTCACTTATGAACAGATTTAGGTGTGTATATTATTCACCTATGAACAAATTTAGATATGTATATTATTCACCTATGAACAGATTTAGGTATGTATATTATTCACCTATGAACAGATTTAGGTATGTATATTATTCACTTATGAACAGATTTAGGTGTGTATATTATTCACCTATGAACAAATTTAGATATGTATATTATTCACCTATGAACAGATTTAGGTGTGTATATTCACCTATGAACAGATTTAGGTGTGTATATTATTCACTTATGAACAGATTTAGGTGTCTATATTATTCACCTATGAACAGATTTAGATATGTATATTATTCACCTATGAACAGATTTAGGTATGTATATTAATCACCTATGAACAGGTTTAGGTATGTATATTATTCACTTATGAAGAGATTTAGGTACGTATATTAATCACCTATGAACAGATTTAGGTATGTATATTATTCATTTATGAACAGATTTAGGTACGTATATTAGTCACCTATGAACAGATTTAGGTATATATGCTATACATACATATATGCAATGGCTACCAGGAGATATCCTTGCTTTAAATTACTTTGTAAGCTTTAAATCAATACAGTTTTTACCATTTATTTGTATAATTAATGGACCCTCTGTTATTGTAGGGGCATAGTAATGGATATTAACACTAATTTTTTTACAATAAATTTTTAGAACATGGTTGAATGATACAATACACAATATTCAGCTAATTATATACCTCTTACTAAGTAGAGTTCACTATTTCAGAAACCAGCAGAAGACGACAGACGAAACTTTTCAGCTGAAAGAAATTAGGTGTGTATAACATTTCACCCACTTTGATCCACTTTGATCCACTTTCATAGCTTTAAACTTTTATAGTTATTTCATTTGGTTCAGGGTCGTTTAGAATGAATAGTTATTATCATCTTTACAGTTATTACCATTGTTAAACGTTAAACAGTCAGAATGAATAGTTATTATCATCTTTACAGTTATTACCATTGTTAAACGTTAAACAGTCAGAATGAATAGTTATTATCATCTTTACAGTTATTACCATTGTTAAACGTT
>NW_013681262.1:3130-4947 GCF_000517525.1 Limulus polyphemus | reverse complement strand
GTAAAGTCTTTAGACTGAACTTATTCTGTATTAAACAAGGAAAGTCTATAGAGTGAACTTATTCTGTATTTCACAAGGAAGTTCTAAAAACGGAACTTATACTGTTTTAAACAAGTAAAGTCTTTAGACTGAACTTATTCTGTATTAAACAAGGAAAGTCTATAGAGTGAACTTATTCTGTATTTCACAAGGAAGTTCTAAAAACGGAACTTATACTGTTTTAAACAAGTAAAGTCTTTAGACTGAACTTATTCTGTATTAAACAAGGAAAGTCTATAGACTGAACTTATTCTGTATTTAACAAGGAAGTTCTAAAAACTTAACTTATACTGGGTTAAACAAGGAAAGTCTAAAGACTGAACTTACCCTGTCTGTGTTAAAGAAGGAAAGTCTAAAGACTGAACTTATTCTTTATTTAACAAGGAAGTTCTAAAAACTTAACTTATTCTGTATTAAACAAGGAAGTTATAAAAACTGAACTTATACTGTGTTAAACAAGGAAAGTCTAAAGACTGAACTTACCCTGTCTGTGTTAAACAAGGATAGACCGAACTTAGTGTTTTAGGGAAAAACCATGTTAAATCATGATATAATGAAGAATATTGTAAATATGATATAATAGTGCCAAGAATGTATCTAACAGTTATTAAAGATATCACAATGTTATCATTTTATTTTGTTTTAGTGATATAATTTTTTGTTTCAGATTATTAGATAGGGTTTAGTAAACACATTTTTTATCTCAGCTGAAAAAGTGTTTGTTGATTTTCTGGTTCTTTTCGGACAGTACAGTACTTATCTGATCCAGTCTTTTGGCTTTGTAACAACATAATGAAGGGTCTATATCTTCTCAAGTTTCAAGTAATTAATTTAAAAACCAACGTTTTCCCTGTTGTATCGTATACAAATGATGCCACGCGTCAATTGGGTGGTCTGCCTGAAGAAGGTTTTTCTAACTCTTATCAGCGCCCTCTGCTGAGATGTACTCGGTGATAAAAGTCATCTATATTAATTAACTTCACTGATGGACATCTCTCCACTGGTTCTATTGTTTCGAGTATTTTGGAGCCACTGTTAAGCTTAAGAATAATGCGCTCATAATTCTATTAGATCTACTGGAGTTCAAATATAACTAATGATAAATTTCATCATAATTCTATTAGATCTACTGGAGTTCAAATATAACTAATGATATAATATATAGAGAAAGGTATTACTGATTTGTATCTCTGAAATTACCGAAAGTTCCGTGAGTAATACCGCCAGATGGCGAACCATCCACCAGTTTGTTAGCCATCTGTTTTCACAGTTTAGTGGCTGAAATACTCTTTCCTCGTGTAACAATGGTTTGTTGTTGTTTTTCTCGCTATCATAACCCTTCTAATATTTTGAAGTGTCCTTTAAATATTGATATTGCTTACTGAAACATGCTGTTGTTTTTTAATACAGATTTGTCTCTAAAAGAAATTTTATTCAGAATTCAGGTCGAATAGTTTGTTTGAAGATAAGCACAAAGCTACAATGGACGATCTGTGCTCTGTTCACCACAGATATCGAAACCCGGTTTCCAGCGTTCTTAGTCCGCAGACATACCGCTGTGCCACTGGGGAACATTCGGGTCGAAGTTGAATTAGTCAACTTTTGGAGAAATGTACAAGATAATAAATCAGTCCCAAGTACACTAATTTCTGTCCAGAACAACATAATCCCCAAATGGCCCGGCATGGCCAGGTGGTTAGGGCGCTTGACTCGCAATATGAGGGCCTCGGGTTCGAATCCCCGTCCCATCAAACATGCTCGACCTTTCAGCCGTGGGG
>NW_013681262.1:0-2130 GCF_000517525.1 Limulus polyphemus | reverse complement strand
CTAGCGCAGATAGAATTTTGCGCGAAATTCAAAAATAAACAAACAAAAACAATAAATACAGATAACAGTACGATATGCGGTAGAAACATGAAATATTCTACAAGCCTCCCAGTCTGCAGACTTACAACGCTAGAATCCTGGATTCGATACCCGTGGTGGGCAGAGCATAGATAGCCCATTGTGTATCTTTGTACGTAACTTCAAACAAACAAATTATAGCATCTCTTTCTATCGGGATTTTATATGGTTTTCTACTGAACCTTTTTTTTTTGTTTTGTTTTTAGGAAACTCATTATTTAGAGTATTTTTGTTTGTGTCTTGTAAACTAGTGTTATGGCCATGCCGGGCAGAAAGTAGAAATAAATAACTTTAGAAAGGTGAAAAGTTTTACCTGGTCGATGAATTATTGTAGATGTGTCGCAGTTCAGTTATCTCTTAGACTATTTGAAGTTTTGAAATTTCAGAAGTATACCAAATGATTTATAATCAATCTCTGATAAAGTTCATTAATGTTCTTCATCATCATTCTTTTATTTCCTCTCATTTTGTCAGAAACATTCGGTACTGAAGCAAACGTCTGTTTTATAAACAATGTATTATACGGTAGATTGCATAAACAAGTGCAATTAGGCTTAATAAAAGTTAAGCCTACTTTATGCTTGCTAATGAATAGCAAGTTGTCTTCTGTTTATCAGTTTTCTGTACTGCAACGAAATTCACAAAATTCGCTTTATTTTCGGCACTAATTTAGAATACACAATGGGTTATCTGTGCTGTGCCCCTCACGAATATCAAAACTCTGTTTTTATCGTTATAAGCCTTCAGACGTACCGCCGAGAGTCAAAAACGTGTTTTTCTATTTCACTATGATTACTTTATAACACAAGAAAATGAAGAAGATTTGATATTCGTTGATTAAGTTGAGAGTTCTTAGTCCAACGGCAAGCCATAGTCTAACTTGCTGGACAGGCATTGTCTATTCGAATGCTTTGGGGTTTGGAGATCTTACGCTTTTCACGAATTCCCCGAAGTCTTCAAATTGAAATATGTTAGGCGGCGAGCGCTGTTTGCCGAAGTAATTAAGGTAGATTTAATTCTCTTATAGGTTTATAAATAAAAACTATATTTTTACGGTATGTAACCAGGTGGTTAGGGCGCTTGACTCGCAATATGAGGGCCTCGGGTTCGAATCCCCGTCCCATCAAACATGCTCGACCTTTCAGCCGTGGGGGCATTATAATGATGGTCAGTCCCACTATTCGTTAGTAAAAGAGTAGCCCAAGAGTTAGCAGTGGGTGGTGATGACTAGCTGCCTTCCCTCTAGTCTTTTAACTGCTAAATTAAGGACGACTAGCGCAGATAGCCCTTGTGTAGCTTTGCTCAAAATTCATAACAAACAAACAATAATCCTCTAATACACTAACATCTGTCCAGAATAAAATAACTACACAATCCACTAATACATTAACATCTGTCCAGAATAAAGTAACTACACAATCCTCTAATACACTAACATCGTCCCACAACAAAATAACTACACAATCCTCTAATACACTAACATCGTCCCACAACAAAATAACAACACAATCCTCTAATACACTAACATCGTCCCACAACAAAATAACTACACAATCCTCTAATTCACTAACATCGTCCCACAACGACATAATCCACTAATACGCTAACATCGTCCCTCAACGACATAATCCACTAACATCCACTAATTTTTTTAATACCCAAATATATTAAAATATTTTTACAAGAAAATTTTGTTTGTTTGTAATTAAACACAAAGCTTCACAATGGGCTATCTGTGCTCTGCCCACCACGGGAATCGAAACCCGGATTCTACCGTTATAAGTCCGCTGTGCCACTGGGGGACAAACGTATGTTATGGAATTTGAAGATGACCTGTAGATATTTGAAAGGTGTTTTTAAAGATACCAAAACATATTTTCTTTGTTTTCAATGTTTTAATAGAAAGTGTCAGTTTTTTACGTTTCAAAGAGAGTTTATTTAAGTGAAAGTTTTAACGTTTAGTTTCAAAGAGGGTGTGTTTAAGTAAAATATTTTACATGCCCAGTTTTAAAGAGGGTGTGTTTAAGTAAAATATTTTACATGGCCAGTTTT
>NW_013681261.1:2547-4948 GCF_000517525.1 Limulus polyphemus | reverse complement strand
AACCAGTCCAGTGGAACCTAGATTAGTTTATATCCTCACCTTAATCAGTCCAGTGAACCTAGATTAGTTTATATCCTCACCTTAACCAGTCCAGTGAACCTAGATTAGTTTATATCCTCACCTTAACCAGTCCAGTGAACCTGGTCTTATCCTCTACTCCTCGTGGAAACTCCCAGTTTAGCTCCATTCCATCAAATCCCTGTTGCCTTAGGAACTCAATTGTGTTGAAAATGAACTGAGATTTTCTGAAAACGAAAACACACATACGTAAGACAGAGATTCTGATCTTCTGGATAAAATCTGTGTACCTTATATCTCGTGGTAATCTTGATCTTACATTTATAAATCACAAGGATTTAGACACTGGAGTATAAGTATGCTGAACAATTGGAAATAAACTTAAGAAACATCTTAATTTTAGCGCCAACAAACTTGTATTATTTACTTTACCTGTACGTATTTTTTGTCAACTCTCTGAAAGGTCCTGAGCCAATGAGCCAACCACCGACTCCTAGAAGTACTTTCAAGATAGGATTCTTCCTCTTCAGGGCCAAGACACGGTCATATAGACCTTTACTGTTCCCTCGGGTTTCGTCTTCTTCGTCCGTGGGTGAGATCTTAAAATCTTTGATCCCAGCGAAAGCGAACACGATATGAGTGCACAGATCAGGATCAAGGTTCTCTGGTTCGAACCTTCCCGTTCCTCGCCTTTTGTGAGACCAGTTGGTGAAGTAACATACAACACGTGCGTTCGATTCTTCGTGAAAGAGAATTTGTTTACAAAAATTTTACAAAACAAAAGGAAATCCACGGGTGCAGTAAATAAATAAAATTAACATCTCTGCAAAGATTGTTTGTTGAGTATTTTTTTGTTTGTTGAATTTTTCACAAACCTAATATATGCGCTAGCTGTCCCTAATTATGAAATGATTGAATACAGAGAAGGCATTAAGTCAACACCACCCACCGCCAACTCTTAGGTTGCTCGTTACCAACAGAAAATCGGGTAGACTGTCACATTATAAAACCCCCACGGAAAAAAAAGGAGAGCATGTTCAATAAGATTGCGAGTCGAGCTTCTTACCCACCAGGCCAAGCCAGGGCCCTTTTGTTGAGTAAAAGAAGTAAATTCACTTGCAGGTGTTTTTATATTTCTATAGTTTCAACATATTGAATTCTTACCAAAGTCAGGCCTATAGTTAGTAAATGTTAGCCGTTTTTAGCCATTCCCTGAAGGTTTAGCTCTGTGTTGATTTTGTGTTATGATATTAGACAAACTCGTGGTTAGGGTTAGCTGAGAGGGTATTTCTTCACGTGACCTTAGGAGTATTATCTCATTTTATAGTATTCAGCTCTGTGTTAATCTTGTCTTATGATATTAAACTCGTGGTTAGGGTTAGCTGAGGGGTTATCTCGTCAATCTATAGCCTTTAGCTCTGTTAGATAAATTTGTAGTTAGGGATTACCCCTCCGATAGTTCAGCGGTATATCTTTGGACTTACAACGCTAAAATTCAGGTTTCGATACCCGTGGTGGGCAATGCACAGATAGCCCATTATGAAGCTTTGTGATTAACAACAAAGCAACAAAACTTAAACGTAATAACGTGTCAAGCATTATCATTTTGTAAATGATAATAATTAGATTCAGGTTCATCTTTCCAGTCTAACGGAATTTATCTATGTTCAATAAGAAGAGTTAACGTTTCGTCAATATCTTGTTTAGAAGTGTAAGTTTACTGAAGAGAGTCATTAGCGTTTCGTCAATATCTTGTTTAGAAGTTTAAGTTTACTGAAGAGAGTCATTAACGTTTCGTCAATATCTTGTTTAGAAGTTTAAGTTTACTGAAGAGAGTCATTAGCGTTTCGTCAATATCTTGTTTGGAAGTGTAAGTTTATCGAAGAGAGTCGTTAGCGTTTCGTGAAAATCTTGCTTGCAAGTGTAAGTTTACTGAAGAAAGTCATTAACGTTTCGTGAATATCTTGTTTGGAAGTGTAAGTTCACTGAAGAGAGTCGTTAACGTTTCGTCTATATTTTATCTAGAACCTTACGTTCACTGAGGAGAGTCGTCAGCGTTTCGTCTATAATTTATCTAGAACCTTACGTTCACTTAGGAGAGTTGTTAACGTTTCGCCCATATCTTGTTTAGAAGTTTACGTTTACTGAGGAGAGTCGTCAGCGTTTCGTCAATATCTTGTTTAGAAGTGTAAGTTTACTGAAGAGAGTCATTAGCGTTTCGTCAATATCTTGTTTAGAAGTTTAAGTTTACTGAAGAGAACCATTAACGTTTCGTCAATATCTTGTTTGGAGCCTTTCCTTTAGTGTGACGTAACGAAAGGAGCAGTAAATTTTAGAACATGTTAACCGAAGCATCCATCCTGGATAATATTAATTATATTTT
>NW_013681261.1:0-1547 GCF_000517525.1 Limulus polyphemus | reverse complement strand
GTTTCGCCCATATCTTGTTTAGAAGTTTATGTTTACTGAGGAGAGTCGTCAGCGTTTCGTCAATATCTTGTTTAGAAGTTTATGTTTACTGAGGAGAGTCGTCAGCGTTTCGTCAATATCTTGTTTAGAAGTTTATGTTCACTGAAGAGAGTCGTTAACGTTTCGTCTATAATTTATCTAGAACCTTACGTTCACTGAGGAGAGTCGTCAGCGTTTCGTCAATATCTTGTTTGGAGCCTTTCCTTTAGTGTGACGTAACGAAAGGAGCAGTAAATTTTAGAACATGTTAACCGAAGCATCCATCCTGGATAATATTAATTATATTTTATTATAGAACTTCCTTTCGTTTCTAAATATGTATAATTGTAAGAGTTTTAAACGTCACCAGTTACTTTAGCCTCAAACTCAGGTATCGACAAAATAACTTTCCTTACAATTAAACCCACTAGTTTTATTAAAAACGATAACGTCGACTTCTACCTTAACAAACTAAATACGTAAAGATTAATAATTCTTTAAAGGTTTATATAGTTTAACGACCATATTACTTGCAAACTGTTAAAGTACATTTTTAAAGCCAGGAGTAACTAAGGGATAAACCTCTAACCTTAGGTAATCGTCTGATTAGTCCATTCGTATAAAGCTTAAAAACAAAGCATTCATACTTTGGAATTCCACGAGGGGGCGCAAGAAACTTTGTATCTTACTTATATTACGTATTTGTTTTTATCATAAACTAGGCAATAGAGACTATGAAGAAAAAATTAACATCAGTCACGTTGCTGACCTAACGGTGTTATAAAGCTAGGCAATAGAGACTATGAAGAAAAAATTAACATCAGTCACGTTGATGACCGAACGGTGTTATAAGCTAGGCAGTAGAGACTATGAAGAAAAAATTAACATCAGTCACGTTGCTGACCTAACGGTGTTATAAACTAGGCAATAGAGACTATGAAGAAAAAATTAACATCAGTCACGTTGCTGACCTAACGGTGTTATAAACTAGGCAAAAGAGACTATGAAACAAATTAACATCAGTCACGTTGCTGACCTAACATTGTTATAAACTAGGCAATAGAGACTATGAAGAAAAAATTAACATTAGTCACGTTGCTGACCTAACGTTGTTATAAACTAGGCAATAGAGACTATGAAGAAAAAATTAACATTAGTCACGTTGCTGACCTAACGGTGTTATAAACTAGGCAATAGAGACTATGAAGAAAAAATTAACATTAGTCACGTTGCTGACCTAACGTTGTTATAAACTAGGCAATAGAGACTATGAAGAAAAAATTAACATTAGTCACGTTGCTGACCTAACGGTGTTATAAACTAGGCAATAGAGACTATGAAGAAAAAATTAACATCAGTCACGTTGCTGACCTAACGGTGTTATAAACTAGGCAATAGAGACTATGAAAAAAAATTAACATCAGTCACGTTGCTGACCTAACGGTGTTTAATAAAACCATCTGAAACTCGGATCTTCAAGATCTTTACCAACTAACAATAATAACATAACCAGGATTTACAAGACATGT
>NW_013681260.1:3682-4949 GCF_000517525.1 Limulus polyphemus | reverse complement strand
GCTATTGTTGGGGATGAACAATACTAAGGAAGGGGTAGTGTTACGACAGCGGGGGTCACGTGACGCTAGTAAAACGTCATATTCCCGAAGGTTCGTGAAGTCTCGAAAGCGTACAAGATATGCGGTATTCTTGTATATATAAGACCGCCAAGAACTGACGGCAACAATGTGTAATTGACAGTTGAGTTGAGCACGTGAGACGTTCGTTGTGAATTATAGCGTTTGGTATAGCGCGACTGTGGAAATTAAGTGTATTGCAAAGTTGTATTCAGAAAGAATAAACCAGTTTTATTTAAGAAAGGACTTGTGTCGCTAAAATTTCTTCGGAAAGAATTTGTTACGGAAAATTAACGAACGACCAGAGACGTAACAATATAAAGTTATTATGAAAACTTAAGCCTAAGTTGTTAGGCATAAACTGTAACGACGTGGTGAGGCTTGCATATCATTTTAATATAACGTAATCAACCTTCGTGTAACTGCGATAGTCTGTTGCATACATATATATGTATATATAAATACCAAAGTTGAAATTCTATTTGATTTCACAATGTAATAAGAATTATCTTATTTAGATCTTATGCATTCTTTTTGGCACGACTTTTTTATGTTACCTAAAAATGAAATATCAGACCTTTGTTAGTTGTGATGTGCATAGTAGACATTAGAGCTTATTTCGTCAGTCCTTGACAATTTGCATCACGCTACCAGGAGGATACATCAACATCCACAAACTCCGAGTTAGAAAGAAAAGAATCTAACGATATTACGGTGAGCTTTCTTTGAAACCAAATTAACCTAGCTCTGATATTGGATTAGTAACAAACTGAGGTACACAAAAGTATTCTGAATAACGTTTTGGTATGATAACAAAAAAAAGTCATGAAATTTTCTTGTAATTAAATTTCAAAATAAGAACAAAAGAAACAAGCTTTCCAATGTGACTTTACTAAATTAATATATGTCGTAAGAGACATTGCATGTCTTCATATTATAATGTCATTCGTTTGAAATCTTTGTATCACATAATTATAGTTTATAAAGAATTCCCGGCTCCTATTTATCTTTCTTCAGTGCACATTAAAGCCAATAATCATGTCTATTTTAGGCAACCTGAATAACGATTTCTAAAAAAAATATTTAAAGTCTTAAATTAATTATATATATATATATATATATATTATTCAAATCAATCAAAGTCGGTATCTCAACCATACATATACATCTAAATTTAGGGACCGGCATGGCCAGGTGGTTAGGGCACTCG
>NW_013681260.1:0-2682 GCF_000517525.1 Limulus polyphemus | reverse complement strand
GGTAAAAGAGTAGCCCAAGAGTTGGCGGTGGCTGGTGATGACTAGCTGCCTTCACCTCTAGTCTTACAGTGCTAAATTAGGGACGGCTAGCGCAGATAGCCCTCGTGTAGCTTTGCGCGAAACTCAAAACAAACAAACAAACAATCTAAATTCACGAAGTTTAGCCGAGATTTCCCGAACTATATCTTGGTGGTCTAGCTGAGGGAGTTCCAGTTTTAAATGACACACAGACTATTGTTACACCTAGATTCACTATTAATTAAAAACAAACCTAGTTTTATCGTTAACCTATATTTTCAAAATCTGTTTTCAGCAGCAAAATATTGATTTCCAAATGTCAGAGCTAGAGAAACATCATAATTCAAGTTCAAGTGTTTGAATTCTAATCCCTTTTAAAAGAAACACGAAAACACAGACGCTTTTGGAAGATGGAAACACACTTTTATGTTAGGTGAATAATAATAATATCCAAAACGTTTCCATAAAGTAACCAATATTTTTCTTTATAACACTTATAATGTGAAGTTTTTAAATAGTTCATCCTTCTTATTAAAAACACATTAACAACGTAGAAAATATATTCCTGTCATTAAACAAGTACTATATTAACGAACTTAATCTGATCATATTCCTGTCACTAAACAAGTACTATATTAACGAACTTAATCTGATCATATTCCTGTCACTAAACAAGTACTATAGTAACGAACTTAATCTGATCATATTCCTGTCACTAAAGAAGTACTACATTAACGAAATTAATCTGATCATATTCCTGTCACTAAACAAGTACTATATTAACGAACTTAATCTGATCACATTCCTGTCACTAAACAAGTACTATATTAACGAACTTAATCTGATCACATTCCTGTCACTAAACAAGTACTATATTAACGAACTTAATCTGATCATATTCCTGTCACTAAACAAGTACTATATTAACAGACTTAATCTGATCATATTCATGTCACTAAACAAGTACTATATTAACGAACTTAATCTGATCATATTACTGTCACTAAACAAGTATTATATTAACGAACTTAATATGATCATATTCCTGTCACTAAACAAGTACTATATTAACGAACTTAATCTGATCATATTCCTGTCACTAAACAAGTACTATATTAACGAACGTAATCTGATCATATTTCTGTCACTAAACAAGTACTATATTAACGAACTTAATCTGATCACATTCCTGTCACTAAACAAGTACTATATTAACGAACGTAATCAGATCATATTCCTGTCACTAAACAAGTACTATATTAACGAACTTAATCTGATCATATTCATGTCACTAAACAAGTACTATATTAACGAACGTAATCTGATCATATTCCTGTCACTAAACAAGTACTATATTAACGAACTTAATCTGATCATATTACTGTCACTAAACAAGTACTATATTAACGAACTTAATCTGATCATATTTCTGTCACTAAACAAGTACTATATTAACGAACTTAATCTGATCATATTCCTGTCACTAAACAAGTACTATATTAACGAACTTAATCTGATCATATTAATTTACTCTTTAAGTTTTTGTAATTTCAGTTCAAGAATTTTTTATACATAAAAAAAAAAAAAGATGCGAACACTCTATAATCAGAAACGATCGTTCTATAAGAGCGTATTGATACCTTAAAGTATGAGAGCGTATTGATACCTTAAAGAGAGGTAGGTGTTATCGCCTTCTGGCAAGTTGAAATATCGCCTTTATTACAGTATCTAGGACGAAAAAGAAAAATTATCGTCTATTTAATTTTAATGACTTCATATATTTAAGCGCTTTAACGGCAATGCTGTATTTTTGACATTAAGAAAGTAATATCTAAGTTAGAAATAAAACTTGTGTTGGTTTCTCAAAAACCATTTAATCTAGACGGGCCTTAAGGGATGGAATTAATCGTTCATTAACCAATTCATATTCATATACATCATTAATATTTGTTATCATTAGAAAAGACAAAAGCTGGAAATTAAAATCAATTTCACTCTGAGAGTTTAGTTGATGAGAACAGGTTGAAATCATTATTAATAATTAATAATCATTATTAATCATTATTATTAAGAGACATAAAATACAAAGTTTAATAATCATTTTCTTTAGTGAATGTTATTCACATACACATACAATCGGGTTTTATTTTACTTAATTGTAATTCTGTTTGGCTTTATTTCAAGTCTATATTTGCTGATTAACAGTGTAACAAGACACATTATAAACAGATGCTCAATTCTGTCGCATTCTACAAAACACTGCTGATTAACAGTGTAATAACCAACATTATAAACAGATGCTTAATTCTGTCACATTCTACAAAACACTGCTAATTAACAGTGTAATAACCAACATTATAAACAGATGCTCAATTCTGTCACATTCTACAAAACACTGCTGATTAACAGTGTAGTAACCAACATTATAAACAGATGCTTAATTCTGTCGCATTCTAAAAAAACGCTGCTGATTAACAGTGTAATAACAAACATTATAAACAGATGCTTAATTCTGTCACATTCTACAAAACGCTGCTGATTAACAGTGTAATAACAAACATTATAAACAGATGCTTAATTCTGTCACATTCTACAAAACGCTGCTGATTAACAGTGTAATAACAAACATTATAAACAGATGCTTAATTCTGTCACATTCTACAA
>NW_013681259.1:0-3950 GCF_000517525.1 Limulus polyphemus | reverse complement strand
TAGTTTCATTTAACAACTTCTTCCATAAAGTACAGCAAGGACAACAGCAGTATCATTTAACAACTTCTTCCATAAAGTACAGCAAGGACGACAGCAGTATCATTTAACAACTTCTTCCATAAAGTACAGCAAGGACGACAGCAGTATCATTTAACAACTTCTTCCATAAAGTACAGCAAGGACAACAGCAGTATCATTTAACAACTTCTTCCATAAAGTATATCAAGGACGACAGCAGTATCATTTAACAACTTCTTCCATAAAATACAGCAAGGACGACAGCAGTATCATTTAACAACTTCTCCATAAAGTACAGCAAGGACAACAGCAGTATCATTTAAGAACTTCTACCATAAAGTACAGTAATGACAACAGCAGTATCATTTAATAGGGTCTTTCACAAAGTATGGTAAGGACGAAAGCAGTGTCGTGTAGAAAGTTTTCCCCAAAGTATGGTAAGGATCGCTTTAGTGAATCAGAAATGTCATCATCTCTCCACGTGTTTTCTGCTTCATTCCTCCGACATGTTTCACTTTTTTTCATGACAACATGAGAATATTAGAGGCTTAACTAGTTAGAATATTTCTTACAGATATTTTTATTTACACCTTAAAACTTTTATCACATGAAAATAAAATCATTATGTACATAACCATCCTATTTCGCTACAAGGAACTAGGGTATAATCCTATGTGTCCAAGATTACTGCGCATGACATGACCAGCCTATTTCTCTACGAGGTACTGGGGTATTATCCCACATGTCCGAGATTACTGCGCATGACATGACTACCCTATTTCGCTATCTTTATGTTTTAAAACAACTGGAGTTGTATCCTTCAACTCCGAGAATATTGTACTTATATATACTTCTTGTTTGTAATCAAGCACAAAGCTACACAATGGGCTATCTGTGCTCTGCCCACCACGGGTATCGAAACCCGGATTCTAGCGTTGTAAGTCCGCAGACATACCGCTGTGCCACTGGGGGGCGAGATTATTGTACATGTCAAAATCGGTGACGTATAACACGTTTTCTGACACAGAATGGCCTGGTGAGTAATTAGTTTAAATCTCGTGACATATCATTAAATTAAGAAGTGGTTGCTTTGTACCGCGTGCGTGAGTAGTCCTAGTTATACCCAGACTATAACTTGTGATGCAGTATATCGACTGAATGTCTGCTCTTGATCTAATATACCAGTAGGACTTTTAACGATCGAAACAGGTTACCAACATTCAACGATAAACCCTAGAACTGACCTCTATAACGTTGTCTTTCTTGATGATACGGAAGAAATTTGTTGGAAAGTAAAAACACGGTTAAACTAAGCGAATCAAATCTGTGGAAGAAGTTCAATCAAAACGGTTAGACAACTTTCGAAACATTAACACGATCGTGTGCAGTGTTTGGAAACTGGATTTCATGTAGAAGAAAAACCTTAATAAGAAACACTAAAATCAAAACGTGACTCAATTGGTAGCAGTATTTCTCAGAAGTAAATAATAATTGTCTATTTTTATAAATCAAAGTACACATTATATAATGCAGTGTATAGTTAATGTTGCGTTCATTACTGGAATATTTAGTAGACAAAACGATTCACTCACTGTATTAAAGAAAGGTTATGATATACGAAAATGATTGCATTATTATAAAAAATACATATTAACCTGTAAAGGCGGTTTGAAAACTAAAAACTATTAAATCATAATATTCTAAATAGACACCTTAAAACACAAACTATACTGAGGCAAAAATTACTTTATAATCAAAATAACTAGTTTCAAACACAAATCCCAGTGCTACGTGTAGAACATCTTTATGGATCCCGTATTGCTGTATGGACCCAGATATACTACGTGTGTAACTCCGCCTATATGGACCCCATGCTGTTAGACTTACAACTAAATCGGTTTGTTGCCATGTTGAAAACTTAAAGGTTGTAATATTGATTCACGGAGCCCAGCAAGATCTAATTGGCTGAGAACATACAGGTGACGTAAAACATTACTTACTTCACATATTTATCACGTTTCTTATTAACTAAACTACACTAGGTACAGTTTATCTTACTTATGATGTTTTAGGATAAATACTGAAGAATAACCATTCTCCTGAAACACCGATCTTTATCTAATTGTCTCATAGATATCCCTGGTTTTTATTATATTCCTACCTTGAATTGTGGTTTGCGCCAGCTTAACCATTGCGAAACCTAATTACGTTTAACGCATTCTCTGCTAGACCGTACAGCAGTCTTTAAATTCTGTTTTCCCAACTTGAAGTTCCTTTAGAACGTACGTACAGGAATGATATTTGTCATTTTCTTTTTATACCAGTTGCACTCAGAATTCGAGTAAACGTGATTTTGTTTCATCTTTTTATACCAGTTGCACTCAGAATTCGAGTAAACGTGATTTTGTTTCAGAACAGACTTCAGTTTTAAATGTAGACATCAAATGTACCTATATGCTGAATTTTGTGAAAGAAATAAAACTAAATATTACGGTTTGTTTTAAACAAACTTCACAACGGCAGTACATAACTTGATGCAACGTTTTTTTCAAGCCCCGCATAGGCACAGCTGCAATTCGGCTGGCTCATAACGCTACAAACCACGTTTCGATGCCCGTGGTGGACGCAGAATAGATAATCCAATATGTAGCTTTGTGAATAACTATAAAAAAACAAACAAACAAAAACTTTTTCCATTTTAAAAATCGTACACGATCAACTAATACTTCCCAACCACGTCAGCGAGGCTTAACCTGACAAGTGGCGATAATCCCTTACAACGGAGGAGTTCTCAGGGGGCAACATTATATGGCAGGCAGACGTACAAAAGTTCTATTAGAAAAGGCGGGGAACAAATGAGAGAAGTCACAAACATTGCTTCTTTAATGAAAGACCAACCTTAAATTATCGCGGAAAGCATTAAAATACAGGACGTGTTAAAATGTTGTTATCAAATAACCGAGTAATCCGACTGCAGTATTATAGACTTTAGAAGAACAAATAAAGATGGCAATAAGATCGGTGTTTAAATTAAAGCTTATAAACGTTATCAAACGTAAAACAAGTAGTTTTAAGGTCTGCTTTATATACGGTAATAAAACAAGTAGGTTTTAGATCTACATTACAGACGGTAACAAAACAAGTATATTTTGGATCTACATTAGATACGGTAATAAACCAGGTAGTTTTAACCACTACTTTACAGACGGTAGTAAACCAAGTGGTTTTAACATCTACATTACAGACCGTAATAAACCAAGTGGTTTTAACATCTACATTAGAGACGATAGTAAAACAAGTAAGTTTAATATCTACATTACAGACAGTAATAAAACAAGTAGATTTAATTTCTACATTACAGACGGTAGTAAACCAAGTAGTTTTAACATCTTCAATACAGACCGTTATAAAACAAGTAGATTTTAGATCTTAATTACAGACGGTAATAAACCAGGTAGTTTTAACCACTACTTTACAGACGGTAGTAAACCAAGTGGTTTTAACATCTACATTACAGACGGTAGTAAACCAAGTAGTTTTAACATCTACATTACAGACGTAGGAAACCAAGTAGTTTTATATAAACGGTAGTAAACCAAGTAGATTTAACGTCTACAATATAAACGGTAGTAAACCAAGTAGATTTAACGTCCACATTATAGACGGTAATAAACCAAGTGGTTTTAACATCTACATTATAGACGGTAATAAACCAAGTGGTTTTAACATCTACATTAGAGATGGTAGTACACAAAGTAGTTTTAACATCTATATTACAGACGGTAGTAAACAAAGTAGTTTTGACATCTACATTACAGACCGTAATAAAACAATCAGATTTTAGATCTACATTACAGACGGTAATAAACCAAGTGGTTTTAACATCTACATTATAGACGGTAATAAACCAAGTGGTTTTAACATCTACATTA
>NW_013681258.1:1763-4950 GCF_000517525.1 Limulus polyphemus | reverse complement strand
CCAGTTACTTTCACACCTATAATAATAATTTTATTATTATAGGTGTGAAAGTAACTGGTGACTGTTGTTTATCTGTGGGCTTACAAAAAGGTTTATCAGTGGGCTTACAAAAAGGATTAATGGCAAGTTACACACTCGTCAAGTAACAAATTTGAAAAATGCAACAGTAGGTTCCTTTTCTAGGTCTATAATGTTTATACAAAGCTGTATTTTCACTCTCTTGTTGCTGTCTTGGCTATTAAATAGTGGTCTAACATTTTCCTTGAAAAAAAACTATGTTAATACTTGTGTTTCTATATATATATACGCACACTTGTAAAATTCTAGTTATGAATAGGCAGAAACAACTGTTATAAAAACCTCAGTTAATTTTTATGGAAGTCAGGTGTATGTTAATCAGACATGTGTTCTGAAATGCAATTCACATCCTACACTTGTATTTGACCATTTATTTGATGTTGTTTTATGTATTTCCCTGAATGTAGGAAACACGTTCATAGTTATGAAAGTAACTGTAAATGTTGCTAATCTGTGGGCTTACAAAAAGCAAACATGTGTATATAGATGTGAAAGTAACAGGTGACTTGTTTATCAGTGGGCTTACAAAAAGGATTATTATTATAGGTGTGAAAGTAACTGGTGACTGTTGGAGTTGGTGTCATCTTATTAATACCAGAAATAAAAGTCTTCTATGTAAGTTCATACTTCAACAGTTGGTGTCAACATACTAATACTAGAAATAACAGTTTTCTTCTGGATAAATCCATATTTCAACAGTTTAATATTAATATTAAAAATAACAGTTTTCTTTTGAGTAAATTCATACTTTAACAGCTGGTATCATCATATTAATACAAGAAATAAAAATCTTGAGTAATTTCGTATTTCACAGTTGGTGTCACCTTATTAATACTTGATATAACTGTCTTCTCCTGAGTAAATTATATTTCATAGTTGATGAATCTTGGAAAAAAGGAATGAGACTTGTGTGACAGTATAATAGGAAGAAAAAGAGTAAATGGTAGTTGGAACAAAGATTAATAGTGTGATATTTGAAGATGGTTTCATCACAAAGTTTTCTGCAGTGTTCATCTAAGAATTTAGCTTTCTTATATCGTTATGCTACCCTGCATGATGTATTTTTAGATAAGTATTACACATTACAATAAATTAATAAAGTTACTATTGGCTGTGGTAATTGTAATAGTTATTTTTATGGAACATAGTGTGTTCATTGTGTTGGCTTTTCATCATCTAATACCCTTGTTTTATATTTGGTTCCAGGAGGCCCTGTCTGGAGGTGAAAACATCAGAGCTTTGATTCCTTCACTTTATCAGCAGCTTCTAGTGTTTGTAGGCTACTCTTGTCATGCACCACCGTACAAGTAAGATCAGTACGATTGAGCATCAATTTTTGAACATTTAACAAATTACAATTCAAGTCTGAGAAGATGCCTCACAGTGAATCCACTTTAGAACAAGATGTTCTTGATCAAAATCACACAAGATCTCTTCCTGTGGTGGACCAAAGAGAAATTTTGAAGTGCTTACGAAATAAAAAATCCCAACTCTAGCCAACTTTTATGAAATGCTGAACTTTTAGAACAGACTACTAAAGGGCTTTACATATACAGTTGGTGTCATCTTATGAATACTACAAATAACAGTTTTCTCCTGAGTAAATTCATACTTCAACAGTTGGTGTCACCTTATGAATACTAGAAATAACAGTTTTCTCCTGAGTAAATTGCGATATCCAGATAAACCATTTCTTATTTCAATGTTCAATTTTTCGAAATTTATTATTAATTCCATGTATATGCAGGTTCATACAACTCACGATCAAGAAAAATCATTAAGTTGATTTTATTCTTGCTGTATTTGTTCTCAGTCACTCACTTGAGATAAAAATTGGTTTGTCCATGGGGGTTATGGCTGTAAAACTACACCTTATGCATAAAAGCAGCAGCAGTGTCCTCCAATGGTAGGTCAGGTAATGTCTTGTGGTTAAAACCTCTCTTATATTTGAAAACACCAAACAGTCACTTGGATAGCATTATTCACTGTGGCAGGCCTATAATTGACCCAGAAAAATAGAGATAAATCAGGGCCACTCATATCAGAAAAGTAGGGATTCATTAGGAAAAGTAGGGTATTCTGATGATAATTCTCACTGCCTTTGATGCATGTTTACTCACCAAGATGACTTATCAACTCTTACCGCTGGATCCACTACATCTTTGAGACTGTACAAGACAACATGCATTCAGGTACCCTATCTGTTACAAGCCATCGGTATCTGAAAAATATTGATTAAAAAACAATATTAAATTCCACAAATCACTAAAATATAAAACATCACTAAATCAACATAACTTCAAATTTTAAAAATACTAAATAATACCATATTCAACATATCACACAGAGGTTTAGACAGTCATATGACTTCCAATAACAGTAATATTTTAATTGAAAACTGTATACAGAAAGAAGTCTGAGATTCAAACCAATATGTCTTTATGAATGTTATCTATCACATATGAGGTAACAGTTCTCAACAGTACATAACAATTTGTATATAGTACAAGAAAATCATATTCAGTTATTTCAAATAATATAAATAGTCAATTATACTAATCAGAACTGAATAAACTCAATGCTCAGACATTGGGGAGTATATGACAAAATTATCACACATTGGTAAACAAAGTGTGACAAGGTTGCCACAATGATATATATATATAAGAACATGACAAGGTTACCACTACAATGACATATATAGTATACATGAGCATGACAAGATTACAAGACAAGACCAACACACATATCAATGATCTATCTTTTGGAGCATACAAACAGTCAAATCACAACTCTGGTTTTCTATCAAGTTTCTCCTAATATCTGTCCATTAGTTTGTGCCTTCTCTTATCCACACCTTGACACTTCTCCTGGAATGCTTTCAATTGTTTTTTATCAAGTTTCTCCTAATATCTGTCCATTAGTTTGTGCCTTCTCTTATCCACACCTTGACGCTTCTCCTGGAGTGCTTTCAATTGTTTTTTATCAAGTTTCTCCTAATATCTGTCCATTAGTTTGTGCCTTCTCTTATCCACACCTTGATGCTTCTCCTGGAGTGCTTTCAATTGTTTTTATCAAGTTTCTCCTAATATCTGTCCATTAGTTTGTG
>NW_013681258.1:0-763 GCF_000517525.1 Limulus polyphemus | reverse complement strand
TGCTTCTCCTCAAGTGCTTTCAATTGTTTTTTATCAAGTTTCTCCTAATATCTGTCCATTAGTTTGTGCCTTTTCTTATCCACACCTTGACGCTTCTCCTCAAGTGCTTTCAATTGTTTTTGGGTGGTGTCCATCTTGACCTTTGCTGCATCCAACATGCATCTTTGATCACCTGTGCTAAATGGGCATTATCCTGTACAAATAGTTCTAATGCAACTTTCAGATTTTCTGTGAGTTCCTTCTCTTTTTAACTAAATATTCTTTTTTCTTCATTTATTTTCTGTAACTGGATAATTTCTCTGAGTCTCCTGCTCTTGTTTCTCTTTCTCAAATCTAGCTTTGTTTTTTTCAGCCTCTACTTTCTTCCTTTAGTCTTCTTTTCTCATCCTGTAATTAGCACTGGCCAGCTTAGATACATCTAGCATTTCTTTTGTGATGGTGACACTGTGAAGGTCAGTTTTGCTATGTCTGACATTATATTTAACCATCTTGATTCCACATAATGTCTCAGGGGTTAGGGTTAAGCATTAAGATCCTAGTGTTCTTATTGTGTGAGAGTGATCTTTCCACATCTGCATTCCCAAGTGCAATGCTGAGAAAGCAAGGTACAAGGTACCAACCAACCAATCTTAGGGTATTTGAAACTTCCAGATCAATTCTTCAGACTGAGTGTATGTGGTGCCAGTAATTATCTACTGTATAGTATGTAGTTCTTTTCTGGGAGATCTCCCTTGACATACCAATTCTGAGGGACATACTCATG
>NW_013681257.1:2748-4026 GCF_000517525.1 Limulus polyphemus | reverse complement strand
ATAACACTTATGTGTAACTCTAGTTACCAAATTTATAACCACCATACTCATCTTTAGCCTTATTTGGTACAACTACTCTATGAACACACAGGTGTAACTCTAGTTACCGAATTTATAACCACCATACTCATCTTTAGCGTTATTTGGTACAACAACTCCACGAATCCTTGGTGTAACTCTAGTTACCGAATTTATAACCACCACACTCATCTTCAGAGTTATTTGGTACAACAACTACACGAACACCTAGGTGTAACTCTAGTTACAGAATTTATAACCACCATACTCATTTTAACCTTACTTGGTACAACTACTCCAGAAAAACCTAGGTGTAACTATAGTTACCGAATTTATATCCAACATACTCATCTTTAGCCTTACTTGGTACAACTACAACATGAACACCTAGGTGTAAATATAGTTACGAAATTTATAACCACCATACTCATCTTCAGCCTTACGTGGTACAAATACTCCATAAACTCCTAGGTGTAACTATAGTAACCGAATGTATAACCACCATATTCATTTTTAGCCTTACTTGGTACAACTACTCCATAAACACCTAGGTGTAACTATAGTTACCAAATTTATAACCGACATACTCATCTTTAGCCTTACTTGGTACAAATTCTCCATGAACATTGCCAAGTAAGGCTAAAGATGAGTATGGTGATTATAAATTCTATAACTAGAGTTACATCTAAGTATTCGTGGAGTTGTTGTACCAAATAACGCTAAAGATGAGTATGGGGTTACACATTCGGTAACTAGAGTTACACCTAACAACTACTCTTTGAACACTTAGGTGTAACTCTAGTTACTGAATATGTAACCCCATACTCATCTTTAGCGTTATTTGGTACAACTACTCCATGAACACTTAGGTGTAACTCTAGTTACCGAATTTATAACCACCATACTCATCTTTAGATTTACTTGGTACAACTACTCCATGAACACCTAGGTGTAACTCTAATTACCGAATGTATAACCACCATTCTCATCTTTAGCCTTACTTGGTACAACTACTCCATGAACACTTAGGTGTAACTTTAGTTACCGAATTTATAACCACCATACTCATCTTTAGCCTTACTTGGTACAACTACTCCATGAACACTTAGGTGTAACTTTAGTTTCTGAACTTATAACCACCATACTCACCTTCAGCCAATGGTACAAATACTCCATGAACACCTAGGTGTAACTCTAGTAACCGAATGTTTAACCTCATACTCATCTTTAGCGTTATTTGGTACAACAACTCCACGAACA
>NW_013681257.1:0-2672 GCF_000517525.1 Limulus polyphemus | reverse complement strand
TAGGGAAATTCGGTAACTAGAGTTACAATAACCACCATATTCATCTTTAGCCTTACTTGGTACAACTACTCCATGAACACTTAGGTGTTCCAAGTAAGGCTAAAGATGTGTTAGGTGGTTATAAATTCGGTAACTAGAGTTACACCTATGTGTTCATGGAGTAATTGTACCAAATAACTCTAAATATGAGTATGGTGGTTACAAATTCGGTAACTAGAGTTACAACGACTCTTTGAACACTTAGGTGTAACTCTAGTTACTGAATATGTAACCCCTGTAACCCCATACTCATCTTTAGCGTTATTTGGTACAAAAACTCCACGAACACCTTGGTGTAACTCTTGGTATTGAATTTTTAACCACCATTCTCATCTTTAGCTTTTCTTGGTACAACTACTCCGTGACCACTTAGGTGTAACTCTAGTTACCGAATTTATAACCACCATATTCATCTTTAGCCTTAGTTGGTACAACTACTCCATGAACACTTAGGTGTAACTCTAGTTTCCGAATTTATAACCATCATACTCATCTTTAGCTTTATTTGGTACAACTACTCCATGAACAACTAGGTGTAACTCTAGTTAACGAATGTGTAACCACCACACTCATATTTAGCCTTACTTGGCACAACTATTCCATGAACACCTAGGTATAACTATAGTTACCGAATTTATAACCACCATACTCATCTTTAGCGTTATTTGGTACAACAACTCCTCGAAAACCTAGGTGTAACTCTAGTTACCGAATTTATAACCACCACACTCATCTTTAGCGTTATTTGGTACAAAAACTCCACGAACACCTAGGTAAAACTCTAGTTTCTGAATTTATAACCATCATACTCATCTTTAGCCTTTCTTGGTACAACTACTCCATGAACATCTATGTGTAACTCTAGTGTCCGAATTTAAAACCACCATACTCATCTTTAGCCTTACTTGGTACAATTACTCCATGAACACATAGGTGTAACTCTAGTTACAGAATATATAACCACCATACTCATCTTTAGCCTTACTTGGTACAACTACTCCATGAACACTTAGGTGTAACTCTAGTTTCCGAAATTATAACCATCATACTCATCTTTAGCTTTACTTGGTACAACTACTCCATGAACAACATGGTGTAACTCTAGTTACCGAATGTGTAACCTCCATACTCATATTTAGAGTTATTTGGTAGAACAACTCCACGAACACCTAGGTGTAACTGTAGTTACCGAATTTGTAACCACCATACTGATGTTTAGCGTTATTTGGTACAACAACTCCACGAACACCTAGGTGTAACTCTAGTTACCGAATTTATAACCACCATACTGATTTTAGCCTTACTTGGTACAACTACTACATAAATAACTAGGTGTAACTATAGTTACCGAATTTATATCCAACATACTCAGTTTAGCCTTACTTGGTACAACTACTCCATGAACACCTAGGTGTAACTATAGTTAACAAATTTATAACCACCATACTAATTTTCAGCCTTACTTGGTACAAGCACTCCATATACACCTAGGGGTAACTAGAGTCACCGAATTTATAACCACCATACTCATTTTTAGCCTTACTTGGTACAACTACTCAATAAACACCTAGGTGTAACTATAGTTACTGAATTTATAACCATCATACTCATCTTTAGCCTTAATTAGTACAACTACTCCATGAACACCTAGTTGTAACTCTAGTCTCCGAATTTATAACCACCATACTCATCTTTAGCCTTACTTGGTACAACTACTCCATGAAACCTAGGTGTAGCTCTAGTTTCCGAATTTATAACCACCATACTCATCTTTAGCCTTACTTGATACAATTACTCCATAAACACCTAGGTGTAACTCTTTTTACCGAATTTATAACCACCATACTCATCTTTAGCGTTATTTGGTACAACAACTCCACGAACTCCTAGGTGTAACTGTAGTTACCGAATTTGTAACCACCATACTCATCTTTAGCGTTATTTGGTACAACAACTCCACGAACACCTAGGTGTAACTCTAGTTACCGAATTTATAACAACCATATTCATCTTTAGCCTTACTTGGTACAGCTACTCCATGAAACCTAGTTGTAATTCTAGTTACAGATTTTTTAACCACAATACTCATCTTTAGCCTTACTTGGTACAACTACTCCTTGAACACTTTGATGTAACTCTTGTTACCGAATTTATATCCATCATACTCATCTTTAGCCTTACTTGGTACAACTACTCCATGAACACCTAGGTGTAACTCTCTTTACAGTTTTTATAACCACACTACTCATCTTAGCCTTACTTGGTACAACTACTCCATGAACACTTAGGTGTAACTCTAGTTACCGAATTTATAACCACCATACTCATCTTCAGCCTTAATTGGTACAAATACTCCATAAAAACCAAGGTGTAACTATAGTCAGCGAATATATATCCACCATACTCATTTTTAGCCTTACTTGGTACAACTACGCCATAAACACCGAGGTGTAACTATAGTTACCGAATTTAAACCATCATACTCATATTTAGCCATACTTGTTACAACGACTCCATGAACAACTAAATGTAACTCTAGTTACCGAAATTATAACCACCATACTCATCTTCAGCCTTACTTGGTAGAAATACTCCATAAAAACCTAGGTGTAACTATAGTCACCGAATATATA
>NW_013681256.1:0-3774 GCF_000517525.1 Limulus polyphemus | reverse complement strand
AATACAGAGCTAGTATCCCAACCACAGCATCATGAGTGGGAGAAATAATACAGATCAAGTATAACAACCACAGCATCATGACAAGGTGGGAGAAATAATACAGAGCTAGTATCCCAACCACAGCATCATGAGTGGGAGAAATAATACAGATCAAGTATAACAACCACAGCATCATGACAAAGTGGGAGAAATAATACAGAGCTAGTATCACAACCACAGCATCATGAGTGGGAGAAATAATACAGATCAAGTATAACAACCACAGCATCATGAGAAGGTGGGAGAAATAATCTGGAGCTAGTATCATAATACACAAGGAAATCACATGCATGCTCAGGTGAAACTAAAATATGTCCAACACTGAAAAGATAAAAAACACCTGAGAGCAAAAGAAATAAGATCAGCAGAAGTGTCATCAAGATTAGGGCTAGCACAGTAGAAGATAAAACCAGCTTTGCAGATATTGAAGACAAAATGAGACCAGTAGAAGTGTGAACAAGATGAGGGCTAGCACATTAGCAAACAAAAACAGCTCTGGAGACAATGGAGATAATACAATCTGAGGAAAAATAACCTTCAATAAACAAAGAAATGAGGAAGATGTACAAAATCAGCTCCATAGACACTGAAGATAATAAGGTCTGAGTAAAAATAACCTTCAATAAACAAAGAAATGAGGAAGATGTACAAAATCAGCTCCATAGACGCTGAAGATTACACAATCTGAGGAAAAATAACCTTCAATAAACAAAGAAATGAGGAAGATGTACAAAACCAGCTCAGTAGACACTGAAGATAATAGAGTTTGAGGAAAAATAACCATCAATAAACAGAGATGAGGAAGATGTACAAAATCAGCTCCATAGACACTGAAGATTACACAATCTGAGGAAAAATAACCTTCAATAAACAAAGAAATGAGGAAGATGTACAAAACCAGTACAGTAGACACTGAAGATAATAGAGTTTGAGGAAAAATAACCATCAATAAACAAAGAAAAGAGGAAGATGTACAAAACCAGCTGTGTGGACACTGAATATAATAAGGTCTGAGGAAAAATAACCTTCAATAAACAAAGAAAAGAGGAAGATAGTACAAAACCAGCTCTGAAGACACTGAAGATAATACAGTCTGAGGAAAAATAACCTTCAATAAACAAAGAAAAGAGGAAGATGTACAAAACCAGCTCTGAAGACACTGAAGATAATAAGGTCTGAGGAAAAATAACCTTCAATAAATAAAGAAAAGAGGAAGATGTACAAAACCAGCTCTGTAGACACTGAAGATAATAAGGTCTGAATAAAAATAACCTTCAATAAACAAAGAGAGGAAGATGTACAAAATCAGCTCCATAGACACTGAAGATAATACAGTCTGAGGAAAAATAACCTTCAGTAAATAAAGAAAAGGAGAAAATGTACAAAACCAGCTCTGTAGATACTGAAAATAATACAGTCTGAGGAAAAATAACCTTCAATAAACAAAGAAAAAAGAAGGGGGTACATACATTAATGTACTCATCAGTAACATTAGAAATCGTTGGTAAAATTATTACTGCAAATTAAGCATTTACAATAACAACATGGACACTCAGAAACTTACAGACATAAGGCTTCAACAATGGTACAGAAAGTTTGATGATATCAAACAGCTGTCAGAAAGAACATCATAATAGCACAATTGGCAACAAAAAAAATCTAAGTTATTGCAGGAAAGCAAAGTTTCTGTAAGTTTCACTGACTCTTGAACAATAAATCATATAGAAGGTAGAAGAGTGGAGAATTATGGGTAAATGCATGAAATAGACAAAGAGCATTTAGTTGCATATCTAGTTGACAGCATGAGTTTAAAACTCAACAGTTTTCAGAGGTGGGGCTACCTCATCTAAATTTGAATATTTTTGTAAATCTGCAATTGTACTCATGTTAACGTTAATATAGAAAAATGTTAGAAATATTACAGTTCTTAATATGCCTAAAATAATATTACATAAACATTTTTTGTCTATGGTTTAATTCATAGCTTCTACATTGTTACAAACAGATAATTAAGACTTCATAAAAAGATCTCAAAAGTTCCAAATGAAAATGTCCAGAAATGAATTTAATCCAACTAAAATTATATGTTTCAAGGGTTTAGTTCAATGGTGTTGTAAACTCCTTCTTCCTGCACTTCTTCCAAATTTCAAGAAATCCCAAATTTACTAACAAGATTAAATAATTTGTTAGACAATATATTAATTTAAAAATACACATCACATCTATGCTAGGAAATTCAACCCTCTCATGATGCAGACTTTAAAATATATATCAGATTTTCTCTTATTTATACCCTGGTCTGAAAAACAAACTAAAGGCTGAATAATGATCAGTAAGACATTATATAACTTTTGAAAAAGGAACAAATACAAAATGTTGATTTCTTTAAAAGACATCCTAAAGCAAAACACACTTCTTCTTTTTCTTCTTCTTCACCTGCAAGGCAGCTCTTGTTGCCATCTCAAACACTTCTCGTACACCGTCTTTTGTTTTTGCTGAGCATTCCAGATAACCAAAGGCATTGATTTTTTCAGCCATAGTACGACCTTCTTCTGGCTTGACTGGCTCTTGCTTCATTTTGCTGAGCTCTTTGATGGTGCTTGGATCATTCCGCAAATCTTTCTTGTTTCCTACCAAAACCAGAGGGACATTGGGACAAAAGTGCTTGACTTCGGGTGTCCACTTTTCTTGGATGTTCTCTAGGCTATCTGGGCTATCAATACTGAAACACATCAAGATGACATCTGTGTCCGGATATGACAGAGGACGGAGTCTGTCATAGTCTTCCTGGCCAGCAGTATCCCACAAGGCCAGCTCCACCTGTTGGGTGATATAATAAAGAATTTAATATCTGAAATATGTTGTTCATCAGATACAACGTATATAAAACTTTTCTTAAAATTTAACTGATCACTTCTGTAATATTTCTTTATATAATGATACACTCTGTAACTTAAAACCAAAGCTTGGATGAATGAAGCTATATAAAGCTAAGTGGTTAATATCAATACTGGTAGCAGAGAACATGCAATACTACTTAGTGAGGTCAACAATATGTGAGCTTCATAGGTAACTAGGGATGATGGTATCTAAGGTGCCAGGTGAAATAAAAAAACAGCATGCACTAGTATATTACGGTAACGAGTCATTGCTCCGTATCATCTGTTTGTAGATAAGTTAGTGTCTCAATTATTATCCATTATTATTTCTCTCAGTTTTTGTTTCCAGAGAGAGAATGGATTTTATGAAAGAAATGATGTTTAAAACAGCTTAATTTTAGGAAAGAAACTAATACTTACTGTGTCCTTATGGTTAGAACAGAATGTTTTCATTATCAACTTGAAAAAAGATAAAGCCAGTTGCATCATCATTAGACATCCATGGGATTAGTAATGATAATTACAAGTATCAAGCCTAACTATAACATTGTACAAATGGATAATAAGTTTACCAATTACATTCCACATTTCCTTAACTTGTGTGGTTTATCAAGTGTCCAAAACTCACTTAGATCCAGAACCATGGCAAATGGCACACAGTGGTTACTAAAAAACACAGATCAAATTATCTGTTGTGTCTACTCTCCCTGTAGTTAGCTCACCACTTGGAAGGTTCTGGTTACTTGGGATATGCTGTACATACAGCATAGGAATGTCAGTTTTCTATACCATACCCACTGTACATACAGCATAGGAATGTCAGTTTTCTATACCATACCCACTGTACATACAGCAT
>NW_013681255.1:0-3959 GCF_000517525.1 Limulus polyphemus | reverse complement strand
GGTTAGTTGTGAAAGTTTTCAAATGTATTTGTAAATATTTAATGTGATATACATGTACGTAGTTTTAGTGACTGTGACTACTCCCAAATATACATCGTCCTTTTGATACAAACCTGAAATCACAAACTTATTAAAATAATAATATATTTAATGACAGTAATACTTCTCCGTAGTTTTAGTGACTATGACTACTCCCAAATATACATCGCCCTTTTGATACAAACCTCACTACTATCCAGATGAATTGCTGTCTCTCCCAATGAGCTGCTAGCAAAAGGCTGATCGTGCAATAGAGAAGCCTGACTCTCTGAAGTGTCTCCTTTTCCATGCTCAGGAATTTGACTCTTTAACTCTCTTACTTTCCGAGTAGATTGTGATAATGACTTGTTTTGAGAATAATTCCAGTTCCTCGGTGCCTCCTTTACGTACAAAATAACAAGTGTTAGTAGGCTGTACATACCATTCAAGTATAAATTCAAAACCATTTTCAGGCTGATCATTTGACTATACTTAAATCTCAAACTTATGAATTTTTTATATATTTATATATAGACACACACAAAATAAAATATTGGTGGCACAAGTTAAGTAAGAAACTAGCTGTATACAAAATTATAATTTTGAATATTTAGATAAAAGAACAAAAAAAGCATTAGAAACAATTAGGTGCTGCAATAACATTAATAGAACAATTGTTTGATGAACCCAAGACATATTATAATGTTGGATGGATGCAGGTGAGAGTTAAAAACTAGACAAAAATATCCAAGAAATTAGGTTTAATGTCACTCCTATTAAGTACTATGATCTTTCTTAATCTCAAGAAGTTAATCTAACAATTGGCTTTACAGAAACTTCTGTATCCAAATATATAGAAATCATATAGAGAATTAGGAAAACATCTTTATAACAAGCCAAATAAAACTTAAACGGATCGTATCATGAGGTACTAAACGGATCGTATCATGAGGTACTAAACGGATCGTATCATGAGGTACTAAACGGATCGTATCATGAGGTATTAAACAGATCATATCGTAAGGTATTAAACAGATCATATCGTAAGGTATTAAACAGATCATATCGTAAGGCATTAAACAGATCATTTCATAAGGCATTAAACAGATCATATCATAAGGCATTAAACAGATCATATCATAAGGCATTAAACAGATCATATCATAAGGCATTAAACAGATCATATCATAAGGTATTAAACAGATCATATCATAAGGTATTAAACAGATCATATCATAAGGTATTAAACAGATCATATCATAAGGTATTAAACAGATCATATCGTAAGGTATTAAACAGATCATATCGTAAGGTATTAAACAGATCATATCATAAGGTATTAAACAGATCATATCATACTTGTCTAATGTAATGAACAAGTGAAAATGCTCAGCTTTATATTTATAAACTGTTACATTCCCAACTAATTTTTAACAAGTGTTATAATACGATGATTATTATTACATAGTTATTTGTATATTTTTTCTCTCAAACTTCTCTCCTTAAACTTAAGATATTTTCACAGATCTCCCAAACTTTTCTTATACACCTAGCACTCAAGAATGTTTATCTACACTTACATTTTCTTACAAGTAAAGAAAAAAACACCTTCTTAGATTAATGTACTAAATTCACATAGAATTCTCATCAACTTCAAGTACACTGCTGTTACATACATAGTGTACAACCAAATGGATCTAAAAAATATCCAGTCAATTCATTTGGGTATTGACGTCATCTTAGCAATGAAAATAATTATATGGATCAAATACAATTTTAATATTTAATTCCTTGATATAAATAACTAAATTTATATATATCAGGAGCAAAATCCAGCATTTACACAACTTTTTACACACACACATAGTATAGTAGAGAATACATTTACAAATTGTTTAGGTCTGCCTTTCATGTTATCCTTGCTATGCTTATCAAGTTGATTAAAGGTGTTAGTTTTACATGGTATTCAGTAACTCACAATGAGACCTTCTTCCTTCAATGATACAGAAAGCATGTTTTTGTCATTTTTCACTTGCCCTAGTGTGCTTCGTGTTTTTTCTAATACATCAAATGCTAAGTACGTAGACTCAGCATATCTGAAAGTTTGGGGATGGAAATATCCTTCTTAATTTTTGTAATGGTGGTCAAAAGCTTAAATTTGTTTCTGAACTTTCTTTCTTGACTTCAAGATTTCATAGTTCTCTGCCACGTATTAAGAAAGTAAAGGCCTCCATTTTAAACTTTTCTTATTTTTCCACTTTACATTAACTCAACTATTAGTCCATAAATACCTTATTCTTTGTTTCACTGGGAACTGTTTCTGCTACTCTTCCTAACAACGCTAGATCTCGTAAGACTGTCAAAGCTCGCTCCCGCTGATAGTTGTTGTTTAGGTGTTTCAACTGTTGGAAAAGATCAATCAAGAAACGTGGGTGTCTTTCGTTCTGGGATATCACCACTGCCACTTCAGAGTAAATCAGACCTTTCACAGCATCAAAGAAAGACGGATCACTTCCAGAGTCCGATTCACTTGGAAAGAAAAAGATGAAAAACACTGGAGTTTTCCTCAACTATTCTCAGCTACATGTTACAAAAGGGCTAATACCATGACACACCCTCAATCCAAACTACACAACTTCATTTCTAAAGCATCTAGTGCCACCACTTAAGTGATACAAACTAATTTTCTGGTTTAATAACTGTAGCCAACTAAAAATATATTTTAGTGCTACTTTTTAAAGTTTTAAATTTGTATCTATAACAAAGCTACTAAGGCTATATGCCATTATTACTACTGACCAGATGGAAGGCAACGAGTCAACAGCACCTTATCACCAACTGCCCACACTAAAGAATTGACTGTCACTCTTAAAACATACCCACAATTAATGTGTGATACTATTTTGTGAAATCACATGGATTTGAGACAGGATCACTGGCTTCAAAATCATGGGCTCTACTACAGGGAAATCCTTGAAGTTGGAATTTACAAAAGGATAGTATCTTAAACTTTTCATGATTTAAATCCATGGTAAATTATAAAGAGAAGTGTTACTGTCATTAAATATATTATTATTTTAATAAGTTTGTGATTTCAGGTTTGTATCAAAAGGACGATGTATATTTGGGAGTAGTCATAGTCACTAAAACTACAGAGAAGTGGACAGTTCACTCTGTTAAACTGTTTCTAACTTCAGTACTTGTCAGTACACAGGGTGCTACACTGAGGGAACAGTGTACTCTGTATAAACTGTTTCTAACATTAGTCTTCTCTGTACCAGTAGCGTTGTACTGAGATGACACTGTATCCTATTAGACTACTCAATCTTTAAATTAGAATGTATTTTACACTAGCACAAACATCTTTGAACATTAAAGATAAATTAGAGGAAATCACAAACTTATTAAAATAATAATATATTTAATGACAGTAACACTTCTCTGTAGTTTTAGTGACTATGACTACTCCCAAATATACATTGCCCTTTTGATACAAACCTGAAATCACAAACTTATTAAAATAATAATATATTTAATGACAGTAATACTTCTCTGTAGTTTTAGTGACTATGAATAATCCCAAATATACATCGTCCTTTTGATACAAACCTGAAATCACAAACTTATTAAAATAATAATATATTTAATGACAGTAATCCTCAGTGTAGCACCCTGTGTACTGACAAGTACTAATGTTAGAAACAGTTTAACAGAGTGCACTGTCCCCTCAGTGTAGCACCCTGTGTACTGACAAGTACTGAAGTTAGAAACAGTTTAACAGAGTGCACTGTCCCCTCAGTGTAGCACCCTGTGTACTGACAAGTACTAATGTTAGAAACAGTTTAACACAGTGCACGGTCCCCTCAGTGTAGCACCCTGTGTACTGACAAGTACTGAAGTTAGAAACAGTTTAACAGAGTGCAGTGTCCCTTCAGTGTAGC
>NW_013681254.1:0-3961 GCF_000517525.1 Limulus polyphemus | reverse complement strand
ATTAGGAAAGAACGCCTCCTTTTGGCTACTCGTATCAAACGTGCTCAACTAAGGAAACAATAACAGACGAGATGATATTTTAAATGTACAGCGATCTTGCCAAAGAATTCATTGGTAAATTTTGGCCTTATGTTGTTTTGTTGCTTTGGGTTGTGTCTGTATTGCTTCCTCATTAGCGCCTGTCCTTCGTATGTTATTAATATAGCCAGTATGTATAAACATACATCGAAACAATACTGTTGAACGTATAATGGTAAAATTTGAACGCTCATAAATCGTTATTTAATAATATCTTTAGCTTTTCACCCCTAAATTATTAATAACGTTATGGAAAGTGATGCTGATTTTCCTTGGTATAAAAACGCATGAAGTTTTCAAGCCTACCTACTGTAGGTTATAAATTGTCTTTAGATTTTACCATCCTTTCTTGCACCTAAAGCATCATAAAGTTTGATTTCACCATCTCATAAGAGCTACAATAAAACTCTGCATCCCGTGATGAAATTATTTGAGATAATGAAACAAACTATAAAAGTAAGGAAAATCATGGTATATGTGTAGGAAAACATACATACATATATATATATATAATAGAAGCGTTAACAATTAGCTTGTTTCAAATTTTACATAAATATTTTAGAAGTGCCATATTTTCTTTGTAATTCTTTTGTTGTCTTACATATGCCACATTTGTCTGTTTTTTTTTGGATTGACTTTTTGTATTCTTGTTGTCCCTTTTCAGAATCTAAGTGCGTTTATCAACAAAACTGATATGATCAGTTGAAGAGCGACTTAAACGTGTTACGTGAACTAAGTTGGCAAATAAACCTTAGTTATTTAGTTGGAATACTGAAAGTGCGCCAAATACGCCCATCACTGGATCTAGATTTCAACTGGATTATTGGTTGCGTTATCATTAGTCAAATTACAAATTTATTTGAAGTGATGTTCTACACAGAAGAGAGAGATTTTATATTTAAAAACTCACGAATAATTATAAGCTTTTACCTTGTCAACTTTATATTTGTGACGTTACATTCCATTAACTCATTAATATTAAATTTTATGAATATTTCGTATTGCTTTGGTGAATAAAATTAATTTGCAATGTTTGAAGTATATTATTATTGAAATTTATGGAATTGTAAAGCATTTTTTGGCAAACAAATTCAATATCGCCGTCAGAAGAAAACATCCATAACAATTTAGCTCTGTATTTGTTGGTTTGAATATTGTTTGAGAAACGAAATTTAGCAACGTGATAAGGAAGAAACATGTATAATGGCTTAGTTCTGTATATTCCTTGCTTTGAATGTGGTTTAAGAAGTGTAGTATATTTGTTGTTTTAAGTGTGGTTTGAGAAGTGCAATTTAGCAGCATGGTCAGGAAAACCTGCATAATGGTTTGACTCTGTATATTTGTCGGTTTGAGATGTGAAGCTCAGAAACATGGTCAGGAGGAAAACGTGCTTAATGTTGTTGTTTCAAGGGAATTTTGCACAATGCTTTTGGCTTCTATTTATTGGTTAAAGTGTGGTTTGAGAAGCAAAAGTTAACATCGTGCATAGTTAGAAGGAAATTCCATACAATGTTCTGGATTTGTCAGTATGTCTTGGCTAAAAATTAGCAGTAAATCGATAATTGACCAACATGGTCAATAGGAAAATATTTATAATGGTGTAGTCCTGTATTTTGTGATTGAAGTTTAGATAGAAAAGCGAAACTCGCGAATGTGGTCAGGAATAAAACCCAGTAATCCGGTATAATGCTCTATGGATCTGTATTTTGGATTAAGTTTATCTCGATAACTTTAACACTTTACATTTATAGTCTCAATTTAAAGTTGAATAATTGGATTAAGTATTTATTGGTAAATTTCACATTTTGCGTTTATAAAGTCAATTTAAAGTTAACTATCTATACATACTTGTTTACAGAAGTAAATAAGGGAGATACTTGTTTGTGACGAAGTCCCGTTTTGTATTTACACTTTATTTTAATTTTAAATGGTATTTGTTAGTTTGATGGTTGTAAAAAAACAGTATAAGCTTTAGGTTCTTTAGGCATGTATATGATATTGCAAAATTAATTCCCTAAAGCTTTAGCTTTTTAAGTTCATGGCAATAGGGGAAGATGTGTATGTTACGTGAAAACACCACTCTTACGAAACAACATGCAGATGTTTATTCTGAAATGTACGTTTTTCAGTTGGTTTCTAAACGATATTACAATTTGTCCTTTATTTTTATACCTCGGCGTGACCTAGTGGTTATCATACCCAGAATGTGAACCTGAAGTGTCATGGTTGGCTACCTGATGTCACAGAATCCTAATATTCGGTCTAAGAAGAGTAGCCCGAGTTGTTGAATAGCTGCTTTCCCTCTAGTTTATCGGTTCCAAATAAGGGACGACGATGCTATAATAACCCTCTGTTTAGTTTTGCGCAGAAATTCTGAAACAGTTAACTTTTACAAGTTCAGTTTTGTAAATCACTGAGAGATTCTTGTCATTGTAGATTGTATTATATTTCCATCTGCTGATAGGTGACAACATGTTTCGAGACTTTTCAATTTGTTTTTAAATTGCCAGTTTTAATATCTGTTCTTATTATTTTATAAATTAATTTTTTAAATTAAATTTTTGTACAACAAATTGCGAATTTATGCATCACACAAAACTGTGGGGTTACAGGTTAAGGGCTGAAGTTTCGAGCAATTTCAGTATCTGGTAGAAACTCTCAGAAGCCCTAGCTCACTGGAAAAGCAGAAGACTTTTAATTATATTTTTGTAAAAATACTGATTAGAGTTAAAAGTACTTTACAAGTAAATTGTGCACGAGACATCAACACATCACAAGTTACATTAGAAAAATAAGCCACACAACAAAAGTGTATTTTACGAAGTATGCGGATCGGAATAAATAAATGTATATATTGTGATCACAGCAGAATCAGTGAAATACAATACCAATTAATATAAGTTAATATAATTAAACACTAAACATCATCTTAAAACTAAAACTGTCTTAATCTCGGAAGCAATAATTTGATCGAACACTACTTGTAGTGTGTCCTCCAATGGCTCAGCGGGTAGTCTGAGGGCTCACTCCATAAAAACCGGGCTTCTATGCTCGCGGTGGACACAGTACGGATAGCCCATTGTGTAGCTTTGCGCTTAACAACAAACAAGCGAACTACTTGCAGTGTTTTTTCGAGTCCGTCAGCTGTTGCTGCGTCTGAGATATAAATTGGACAAATGGAGGTTATGCTGATCATTGTGATGTAAACACCAACATTTATAAATAGTAGGGAGTAATATAGTGGTAAACCGAAGATAGCCATAATTCAAATAAAAGTGGCCATTGCTCTTCACAACAGTGTATCCGTTGACTACAAAGTCATAATACTTTCGTTTTTGATTAAATGAAGCTACTCGGAATTTCGCCACGTTATAAATTGCGTTTTTTTCGACCTCCCTCGAGCTTGACATTGTACTCGTACTTTTATTTAATTAATAATTGTAAAGACAATAAACATACAAATAGCAATCCCATTTTGCATTGAAGACATATGTTCCAAGTTCAAAATGATCATTACACAAGTAAGATAAAGTATGTTTAAGGTACTAACTTACGATTTAACTATTTTTGTATCATTTATATTCATAAGGTCTGTTATAATGGCCGAAAGCTTGCAGTTACGTCTAATTAAAAAAACTGAGAAAAGTCAAGCAATAATGGTAATTTTGTAGCACCAATGAAAGCATAATCGTCACAGTTCTGTTGCTTGTAGATTTGTTGTGTGTGTGTGTATATCACTGCTCTGACATGAAACATTTCTGAAGAACGGTGCGTCGACTGTCCACAAATGAACGGTTAATGAAATATTCTTGTTAGGAATATTGATAACGTGTTTCTTGTCAGAATAGCGAATTAAAATATATAACTTATTAGTTTTCTGCAC
>NW_013681253.1:3133-4648 GCF_000517525.1 Limulus polyphemus | reverse complement strand
TGTTCCACAGTTTGGCATGCTGACATGCAGACCATCAAATCTCTGTTAAATAGTTTGGCATGCAGACCATGGAACCTATGTTCCACAGTTTGGCATGCTGACATGCAGACCAACGAACCTCTGTTCCATAGTTTGGCATGAAGACCATGGAACCTCTGTTCCACAGTTTGGCATGCTGACATGCAGACCATCGAACCTCTGTGTCCACACGCTAACCATTATGCTGTGCTCAGTCCTCACTGAGGTTAAGAGCTGCAAATCTATAACCTCTACTATAAGATATGTATTGGAAGAACATTATATCTTATAAGGTTATATCAACAGTCACATATATCTTTACACGCTGAGCACTTCCATTCGATGTGTCTTCACTCATGTATTAACATTTAGTATTTTGCTCATGTTTAAACTTCTCACATATGTAACGTCCTTTCACAATATACAATAGTCCATGATTTGAAGAGGAAAAGATCCAGGACTCTCTGGAACCAAACTGTTATTTTCAAGGACCTCATTTACTGATTTTAAGTCTTTTAACTCCACCAAAATGAAATAACTAACGCTTTATTGCATTTTACAAAACAAATTACGTAACAGCTGTACAAAATATTCTAGCAATAAGAGTAACACCCAAGCTATAAAAAAAATACTCTTTTAGTAAAAAAAATTAAACAAGCCACTGAAAAAAAATCTACATGACCATGTGTTACTGACACAGATCTAATGAATTCTTCATCATTTACAGTCCATTAAGTTATACTTTGACTTTTCTCATTTTCAGTTTAATAATAAGTAATAAAGCTTTTCATCTTTCTCCCAAATACTGTTCCTTGGCTAGAGCTAAAACCTTCTCTACAACGTAACGCAAACCCAATAATATACTACTGAACGTATTATTTCAACGAGTCAACAAGCCAAACATACGTCATGATAAATCTCCATACTAACCAAACCCAGCAAGCAGCTATTCACATTCAATTCATTTACTCAGTCCACTCTCATATTTCACACTAATAATCTTCAGGTGGTTTACATTCAAACATTCACACTAATAATCTCCATGTGATTTACATTTAAACATTCACACCTAATAATCTTCATGTGATTTACATTTAAACATTCACACTAATAATCTTCATGTGGTTTACATTCAAACATTCACACTAATAATCTTCATGTGGTTTACATTACATTGAAACATTCACACTAATAATCTATGTGGTTTACATTACATTGAAACATTCACACTAATAATGTTCATGTGGTTTACATTACATTTAAGCATTCACACAAATAATCTTCATGTGGTTTACATTCAAACATTCACACTAATAATCTTTATGTGGTTTACATTACACTGAAACATTCACACTAATAATCTATGTGGTTTACATTACATTGAAACATTCACACTAATAATGTTCATGTGGTTTACATTACATTGAACATTCACACTAATAATCTTCATGTGGTTTACATTACATTGAAACATTCACACTAATAATGTTCATGTGG
>NW_013681253.1:0-2451 GCF_000517525.1 Limulus polyphemus | reverse complement strand
GTGGTAAACATTCACACTAATAATCTTCATGAGGTTTACATTCAAACATTCACACTAATAATCTTCATGTGGTTTACATTACATTTAAGCATTCACACAAATAATCTTCATGTGGTTTACATTCAAACATTCACACTAATAATCTTTATGTGGTTTACATTACACTGAAACATTCACACTAATAATCTATGTGGTTTACATTACATTGAAACATTCACACTAATAATGTTCATGTGGTTTACATTACATTCAAACATTCACACTAATAATCTTCATGTGGTTTACATTCAAACATTCACACTAATAATCTTCATGTGGTTTACATTCAAACATTCACACTAATAATCGTCATGTGGTAAACATTCACACTAATAATCTTCATGAGGTTTACATTCAAACATTCACACTAATAATCTTCATGTGGTTTACATTACATTCAAACATTCACACTAATAATCTTCATGAGGTTTACATTCAAACATTCTCACTAATAATCTTCATGTGGACAATTTTAATCCAAAAGACATATAACATGTTTACAATTTTAATCCAAAAGACATATAACATGTTTACAATTTTAATCCAAAAGACGTATAACATGTTTACAATTTTAATCCAAAAGATGTATAACATGTTTACAATTTTAATCCAAAAGACATATAACGTTAACAATTTTAATCCAAAAGACGTATAACATGTTTACAATTTTAATCCAAAAGACATATAACGTTTATAATTTTAATCCAAAAGATGTATAACATGTTTGCAATTTTAATCCAAAAGACGTATAACATATTTACAATTTTAATCAAAAAGACGTATAACATGTTTATAATTTTAATCCAAAAGACGTATAACATGTTTATAATTTTAATCCAAAAGATGTATAACATGTTTACAATTTTAATCCAAAAGATGTATAACATGTTTACAATTTTAACCCGAAAGACGTATAACATATTTACAATTTTAATAGATCTTAAGTAATTTCAACTGTCAATGTTCTGTTGGGTCTTCAATAACGTTTTCAAGGACCAGAATCTATTTTGACATAATGCAAGGGTTTTTAAGACCTTAAAATGGGTGTATCAAAATTCAAGAGTTTAAGTTATATAAAAACTCTATATTTATTATGTATTTACAAACATAAATGAAATATATAGAAAGCCTGATTTTTTTACCTCATTTCTGTTTACAACGTTTTCGTGAAACTTCTAACTAACAACATACACGATAAAAATACGCACCAATATTTTCAGTCCAGTCTAAGGTGCTGACATAGAAACAGATGAAATATTGAAAGTCCACCAGGACTGGTACTAAACTGTTTAATTGGTCCGCAAGCCAGAAGTCAGCAAACCCAACGTGAAAGAAAGGAGCTGCTACTACCCTTCCCTAGAAATCAAATCACACTTGTTAGTAGTTACAACACATGAAAGTTGAGCTTTCTCATCGAATATACAAACATGAGGAAAATTTTTACAAAAATAGCAAAAACTACTAATCAGACCATGAAATTAACACATGCCCGGTGCTAAGTGCTCCTAAAAATTACATCAGGCATGTCAAATTTTAAAATGATATGCCCAATTGGCATGAAAAACATTTCAGTAATCATCTCAAAGGAGAAAAAAAAAGTGTAATTTCCAGCCAGTACAGAGGAGGAGTGTACACTGAAAGTAAATCAGGATTCTGTACCATAAATTTCTGATTAAAATTTCCAAAACCACCACAAATGCTGGGTTTCTTTTCCTTATATTATATACTAATTTTTAAATAACTTGGTTGATTTATATTAAGTTGCCAAACAAACAGTTGCTTAACCAGTATTAAAATCAACATTGAACATATACAGAAAGTTAATACACTTTACAGGACAGTGTGGTGTTAAAATCAACATTGAACATATATAGAAAGTTAATACACTTTACAGGACAGTGTGGTACAGAAAGTTAATACACTTTACAGGACAGTGTAGTGTTAAAATCAACATTGAACATATATAGAAAGTTAATACACTTTACAGGACAGTGTAGTGTTAAAATCAACATTGAACATATATAGAAAGTAAATACACTTTACAGGACAGTGTGATGTTAAAATCAACACTGAACATATATAGAAAGTTAATAAACTTTACAGGACAGTGTGATGTTAAAATCAACATTGAACATATATAGAAAGTAAATACACTTTACAGGACAGTGTAGTGTTAAAATCAACACTGAACGTATATAGAAAGTAAATACACTTTACAGGACAGTGTAGTGTTAAAATCAACATTGAACATATATATAAAGATAATACACTTTACAGGACAGTGTGGTGTTAAAATCAACATTGAACATATATAGAAAGTAAATACACTTTACAGGACAGTGTAGTGTTAAAATCAACATTGAACGTATATAGAAAGATAACACACTTTACAGGACAGTGTAGTGTTAAAAT
>NW_013681252.1:3882-4967 GCF_000517525.1 Limulus polyphemus | reverse complement strand
TTGTTATCATTATGCCTGCGGTTGTTTACTACATTAACTAGACCTCACCGGTACTACCAGTGGAAACTTACTCAGAGACCTTATGACAATCTTCTTACAACTACCTGGTAATAATTGTTCTTACCATTAGTAAGATTACCAAATTCGTGCACGTGGAACCCGTGTAGCCCTTTCGATAGTCCAATGATCTCGCCAGTAACTAGTACCGGGCAGCCGATGACTTCAAACTAGATTGTGTAAAATAGAGTTGGTTATGAATAAAGAAATCAGACGGTTGAAAATAGATCAATTCAGTTGACTCTGATATACTAGTTTATCTAATATAAAACAACTGTGATATGCAACTTGCCTAAGTTAAAAGACATCTGATATATAAGTTAACTAAGTTCAAACTTTGATGTACAAGTTAAGCTAGTTAAAACAACTATGATAAAAAATATCGAAGCTAATTAACCGTGATATGAAAGTTACCTGAGTTAAAAACTTTGATGTACAAGTTAATTAAGTAAAACAACTCTGACCTACAAGTTAATTAAGTAAAACAATTCTGATGAACAAGTAAAATTAAGTGAAACAACTCTGATCTACAAGTTAATTAAGTAAAACAAGTCCGATCAACAAGTTAACTAAGTAAAACAACTCTGATATACAACTTAATTAAAACAACTCTGATTAATCGTAAGCAAATTTACACACCATAAATATTTCATCACATCAATAACAAAGTACACACTAAAGAATATTTCAAAATATAGATTAAACATCAACAAAAACTAGAATACTAAACGTGCTGATGGTTCTGAGGCACACAGCTAAGTTACAAATAGGCTACATGTCTCCCAATGTTATAATAAGTCGCCCTCTAGTGTATATATTTTTATAATTTAACACGTTGTATCTAACCGTTCATTGATAATACATAATGTTAATTAGCTACAGTTTGATTTAGAACTGAAGAGATGACCATACAATGTTGTTGGAGAGACATGTGTAACGAATTTATTATTGTATATTTATTTTAATATCAACATTTGTTTAGATTAAGTTTATATTTAAAAACATACATAGCTTATACTGTTAAATAC
>NW_013681252.1:0-2882 GCF_000517525.1 Limulus polyphemus | reverse complement strand
GTAACAGTATCATTTAACTCCGTTACAGGCCATTTGAAATTCTAATACGTAACACATGTTTGATAAACACATACAAGTTTGCGGACAGCTGTTCCTGCACACCCAAGTTTGTTTGTAGTTAAGCGCATAGCAGTTTGTCTGTGCTCTGCATGCCTTGGGTATCGAAACCCACTTTTTAGTGTCATAAACCCGCAAAAAGGTTTTATCATTTCACTATTATCCCTCATAGATTTTTACCGACAAAAACAATTTACGAAGCACTCAAGTGAAGCTCAAAATCACGTGGTGTCGCTACAGAAGATAAGCGAAGTTTCTCAATATATTGCATTTTACCGCAAATGTAAATTTTTGTTCGTCCAAAGTTGCCATTTTAGCTATTTTGTCACTAGGCTTAGCGACTTTTCCCTTCATCTAACTACTTTTTGTAACATTTAGCAACATGTCGTCAATTTGGCGAATTTCTGTAAAATCTAGCGACAAATTTAGCGACTTTCGTAATCATTCACAAATAATATAATAAGCAATGCTAATAAATTTTCAAAAGAAAGGTGAATGTATTATCGAGGAAAAAATTATTTGAATCTGGTCCTGTCCATACAAGTGGGTAGCGCAGAAATGTCACAGGTGAAAATCCTTTTGAAGACCTTAATAAGGCGGCTCTAACAGTACTGTCATTACCCCATTCACGCTGAACGTGTATTCAGTCACATGAAAATTGTCAAATGAAAATTATGTAACTAAATGTGATATTGGTAGTAAAATATGGTTTGCAGAGACATGGAAAATGTTACTATGATTACGAACTGCCAAAGAGTGTTATAAGTAAAATCGACACAACTGAAACGTCTGGAAGTTCGAAAGAAGCAAGTGCAGGAAGAATTAGGAGCATGTGGTGACGTCAGTGAGAAAGACCTACCTGATTGGATTTTCGACTTTAAATATTACTCTACAACAACATTAGTTGGTGTCCTCTTCCAGAAATTATAAGAAGTCCAACTTATGTTATATTATTGGTAAACGTTTTGTGTACTCTACTGCTATCTATCTTCATTTTAATTATATATGTAGTCTTTTCAAATAACCCTGGCACCCCCGTATCTCTAGCGACATTACCTTTGGGTGGTCTAGCGATTGTTGAGGGTAGATGTAGCGACATTTATAAATTTGAGTTGGCAACTCTGTGTTTATCGCTCGTATAAATGCCATGGGCAATGGGTATGCTTCCCTTGTATTCATTTAGCTAGTACAAATTAATTTTGAGATTTAATAATTTACTTTTTTGGCATTACTTCTGGTAGTGCACAACCACGAAACCGATATTATCTAACAGCAATGTATAGGTACTGTTACGACAGCGGGGGTCACGTGACTCTAGTAACACGTCATATTCTCGAACGTTCACGTCCCTTCCTGAAGTCTCGAGAGGTTACTAGATATGCGGTATTCTTGTATATGTAAGACCGGTAAGAACTGACGGCAACAATGTGTAATTGAACTGCAGACAGAGATAGATACAGACAGTTGAGTCGAGCACGTGAGACGTTCGTTGTGAATTATAGCGTTTGTTATAGCGCGACTGTGGAAATTAAGTGTATTGCAAAGTTGCATTCAGAAAGAATAAACCAGTTTTATTTAAGAAAGGACTTGTATCGGTAAAGTTTCTTCGGAAATAATTTTTACGGAAATTAACCAACGACCAGAGACGTAACACATTAGTGTCAGAGAGTGGGACAAAAAAAAATGGAAACGAGAAGTGGCAAATCAAACTACAGCTTAGCAGATTTGATGGCAGCAATACAAGAGCAGCAAAAGAAACAAGAAGAACGAGAAAAGAAACAAGAAAAGAGACAACAGCAGTTGAAAGAAAACCTGCAACAGTGGCAGCTCGAACAGCAAAATAAACAAGAAGAGAGATTAAAGCAGTTGTTGGGGGAAAAAGAAAAGAAACAAGAAAAGAGATTACAGCAGTTGTTGGAGGAAAAAGAAAAGAAACAAGAAGAACGAGAAAAGACACAAGAAGAGAGATTACAACAGCTATTGGAGGAGAAAGAAAATAAACAGAAAGAAAGTCTCCAACAGTTACAGGAAAGTCCACAACAGTGGCAAGAATTTAAAAGCGAATTAGATACATTAAAGGATGATTTATTGTCTTTTACACAAGGAGGATACATTAACCATCGCCTTAATCAGCCCCAGACAATGGCAAGCCCCTTCCAGACCCCGCAGCTAAACCCTAATGCAGACATATTCAGTCCTGTTGGAGGTCACATTCCACATATGAATGTCAGCAATAGGGGTAATCCAGTACGAATGAAGCCACAGGAATTTGATGGGAAGGCACTGTGGGAAGCATATAGAGCACAATTTGAGCTGCTGGCAGAAATGAATGGATGGACAGAGGAGCAGAAAGCAGTATATCTGGCAACGAGCTTGAAGGGACAACCACTGGAAATACTTGGACAGTTGTCAGCAGATGACAGGCACAACTATAGAGCACTGGTAGCAGCTCTAGAACTCAGGTATGGAACCCAAAATCAGTCTGAAGTATACAGGGCTAGGTTTAGGACGAGAGTCCATGCTAAAGGGGAGAGCCTGCGAGCTGGCACAGGACTTGGAAAGTATGGCACACAAGGCCTACCCAACTGCACCATCCGACCTCCTCAAGTTGTTGCTGAGAGATCAGTTTGTAGACGCCTTGGACAGTCCACAGCTGAAAATACAAGTGAAGCAAGAACATCCCTCTACTATGCAGGATGCATTGACCAGAGCTCTTGAATTCGAATCCTACATTAAGTCCAGCACAGAGGTACCAAGGTTGGTACAGTCATTTCGATTCAAGGCCAGAAAAGGTCAGCTTTCACAGAAGTTTGAGAAACTTTGCT
>NW_013681251.1:0-3968 GCF_000517525.1 Limulus polyphemus | reverse complement strand
CGAAAAATGTGCCGATATTAATGTACTGATAATAAAGAAAAGTAGTTTACTACCTGAATCTGTTTGTTTGTTTCCTTTATTTAGACATTTCACACTTCGACAATCAAATATTTAAAATACTTTCAGATATCAATTAACAATTTCATTTTCAGTTCATAATATCCTGGTGATTAGGGAGTTTGACTCGCAATCTGCGGATCGCGAATTCGAATCTCGTCACCAAACATTCTCATCCTTTCAGCCGTAAAACACTATGACTTTGTACTTGTGAAAAAATAAGAACTATAGGAAGACTAGGGTAATAAAAAGATTAGTACATCTGCTTATTCTAAAGCAAGTAGACAGGTGAATCCTGAAAGTCAGAAAGTTTTCTCTCGAGCTACATCAAAAAGAAGTTATTACAAAGACTTAGAAAAGAGCAGGATGGCTTCTCCTAGTAGTTCCAAGGCTAGCTACGGCAAAGATGCCGAGAACAGCAAGGTAGTCTCTCGAGCTAGTTCGTTTCGTTTTCTAGGTATGAAAAACAAAACTGGTTATAAGCAAGGTAGCCTGCAGTATTAGATGAAAGAAGCCATATAAAAAGATAATAAAGTAACCGGAGCTTACTACTCTAAGAAGCATATTATCTATACCCCCCCCCCCAAAAAAAAGAGAATAGTATGTTCTAGGAGAACCAATGCTTATTAGCTTATTGGAGAACCAATGCTTGACCAATGCTTATTAGCTTATTGGAGAACCAATGCTTATTAGCTTATTGGAGAACCAATGCTTATTAGCTTATTGGAGAACCAATGCTTATTAGCTTATTGGAGAACCAATGCTTATTAGCTTATTGGAGAACCAATGCTTGACCAATGCTTATTAGCTTATTGGAGAACCAATGCTTATTAGCTTATTGGAACAATGGCATGTAGCTTATATTGAATGTAAGCACAAGCAGTAAGCCAAGGGGAAGTTCGAAGGTATGAATGCTAAAAAATGTCTTTAACGTCGGTATCATCCAGAAAAAACAGTTCCTCTTCCCTGGTTTCAATTTAATATCAGGCTTAGCCTATTGCTATTAGCATGGGAAGTATTTATTTCAAGTACTAAAATCATTTTAAAGAGTTTGTATATCTTGTCAACAGATGACGCTATATTGTCGTCTTAGTACGTCTTTCTAAATCTTCATAATAAGATTTCTTTCTTTCTGCTTGTTGAAGCTTAATAGTCTAATAGTAATAGGTTGATTTATGTATGAGAACATTTCTCGATGAAGTGTCTTAGTAGCAGTATTATTCCTTAGAGCATTCTTACCTAAACTTAAGTAATAAAAATATTATTCATGCTTAGAATTATCTGTATGAGCTGGTAAGATGTTTGAAAATCAGTAAATAAAATTATCAGAGGTTTTATATATATATTTTTTTTAGTTTAAGCTAACACAATATCACTGTATCATTTATGTTGCGAAGGTGAAACTGATATTAACTTCTGATCAAAGCAAGCTACCTATAAAAATAGATAGTTAATAATGAGCAATAATTAAATATAATAATCAAACAATATGATGAAATTGTATTGTTTCATCAGCTGTGTACCCGAGCTGTTAACAATATTTTGGCCCTAATTTCAATAATATCTTACGAGGCTTAGGTTAGTCCTAATCCATATAATAAATAAACAATGCAACATAGATATAATACAGAATGAAAGAAGACATAACAAATATTCCAACCAATATTGTGTCTTCCTTGTGGTTAATGTTTCAATTGTTTATGTCATTGTCCAAATAAGAACAACAAAACCGTGGTATAAAATATACTTGGCTCGGCCAGATCAGTAGATCTTGGTTATTCATAAATCCATAAACTAAGAATGCGAAGTAATCTTTATATTAATAATAATGAAAATTATTTATAATAAATGTACTAACCAATACTATTGAAGAAAGTAACAATAAAGAAAGGACATGGTTAACATTTATAGGAAATTATAACTTTGGGAAAGACTCACTGTCTTTTGTATTATACCAGAAAGATTATACCTGTCTTACATGGCTTCTGTTCTACACAGCCTCAGTTTGTATATTTTCCATTGTTGAACAAGGAAAAATAAACGTTACTTCTTCTACAGGTTGAACAAGGAAAAAATAAACGTTACTTCTTCTACAGGTTGAACAAGGAAAAAATAAACGTTACTTCTTCTACAGGTTGAACAAAGAAAAAATAAACGTTACTTCTTCTACAGGTTGAACAAAGAAAAAATAAACGTTACTTCTTTTACAAGTTGAACAAGGAAAAAATAAACGTTACTTCTTCTGCAGGTTGAACAAGGAAAAAATAAAATAAACAATATTTTATGCTGTAATTACACAGTTTTGACGACAGGGGAAATTATTTTAACTTTCATCCTAAATAAACATCAAGTAATAGAGAAATTGAATGCTAATGTTTCCTACTTCAAACTAGTTTTTTCTCTTACTAACTCGAAGAACAGAAAGTACGGCAGGGAAAAACAGAAGGATTTGTTTTTTCCCCTTTCTCTAGTGATTATGCCTTTGTTGTTAGGCGCAATTAGATCACGCGTCAGTGTAATCACTACTGAGGCGAACTATTGACATGTTCGATTGGACATAGTTCCTGAACACATAAAAACAAAACACCCTACTCTTTTTTTATACAATAGCAAATGACCTCGTGATAACGTGCTGTGTCAGCTGTTTTGAAAATGTGAAATTGCTTACATGGCTATTTGTCTGTCTGTTTTAGTTGTTAACTGAAGATGTACACATTATTACTGGTTAAAACAACATTCTGGAAAGTTCCAACTGAAGATGTACACATTATTACTGGTTAAAACAACATTCTGGAAAGTTCCAACTGAAGATGTACACATTATTACTGGTTAAAACATTCTTTTAACAGTCGCCCACTTGTTATTTACATAATTACTTTCCTTAATCATGCCATAGCCGGGCGTGACCTAATGGCTAGCATGCTGAGCTGTGAATCCAAAGGTTCACGGTTAGCATCCCGTTGTAGCAAACAACAAATTCAGAACTCTGGAGTAGTTGTAAGAGAAACGATTAGAGTAGCCCATGAGATGGCGGTGGGTACTGTTGACTAGCTGTCCTTCTTCTGGTTTATCAGTTTAGTTAAGGACGGCTAGTGTAGAACAAAATATATTTTTATTTCTTTGTTTCACATCAACTATTCAACAAAATATTACCTGTTTCTTGGCTGTAATAATTTGTCTCTAAGAGATTCTGCAAAATTCCAATTGAAGATGTACACATTATTACTGGTTAAAACAACATTCTGGAAAGTTCCAACTGAAGATGTACACATTATTACTGGTTAAAACAACATTCTGGAAAGTTCCAATGAAATTATCTTTCCACTGGAAACACCAAAAATAACAGAACTGTCCGCCAGGTGGCTGCTGCAAAACGAAAAAATAAATTATTTACTAAAAGTAAAGGTAAAGGAATTCGAGGTCTGATAATGGCTGCCGTGACAGAACAAGAATCCTACTAATGAACTGAGCAGCATATAAAGATTGCTGTTTTAAATTGCAGTATTTATTTCGTTGCTGGTGGCGGAATGACGTGTGTGTGTGCGTCATTTTCTGGCACTAAAACATTAGTAAAGATTTTTGTTTATTTGAAGTAAAGCACAAAACTACACAATGGGCTATCCGTGTTCTGCTATATTATTCAACAAAGAATGTAGTATCGTTACATTTATAGCTTACTCTATTTAACAGCTCTTACAGCTATTTTAACTTTAGTGAGTGTTTCATGGCTCCACCTATATTATTCAACAAAGAATGTAGTATTTTTATATTTATATCTTTTTTAGGGCTACAGAACGCTTTAAAATAGCTATTTTAACTTTAGTGTTTTATGGCTCCACCTATATTATTCAACAAAGAATGTAGTATTTTTATATTTATATCTTTTTTAGGGCTACAGAACGCTTTAAAAT
>NW_013681250.1:0-3969 GCF_000517525.1 Limulus polyphemus | reverse complement strand
ACGGGGGTGCTTAACTTTTTACCAGGTGTATAGTTTAAGGTAATAATGGAATTATTCAGTAATTGAAGAACAGAACTCACATCTGATCTGCTGGAGCTACTGATGGGAAGCTTTCTGTAGCATCTGTTTGAGAAAAAACAAAATGTTAAAATTATTCATACGTCTTTTAAGAACATATACAACTGTTAAGCACACAGAGAAGAAAGTTATATTAAAATATCAAAATCCTTTCCATGTTAGATGTCCTATGATTCTAAACTAATACGTAGATGTTCAGAATACGTTTGTTTGTGCCGAATCAGATCTGAAAGTATTGCAGTTCTTCATAACTGAGTGTATTTTGTATTCTACATAAATTTACTCCAAATCCACCCGATGATGCCAAGTTAAAACAATGTTTATTCTGCTTCTACATACATATCATTGAAACATTTCACAATATATGTATCACCTAGGGAATTTTCATGTAAATAATTACAAGTGAAAAGATTATTAAACCCCAATCACATTACCAACTCTTGTTACTTGGTTGTAATGTGATGCTGTCCGTGAAGACAAGACTTCTGGATATTGTAGAAAACATCCAGGATGTGATGTACTCAGTAAAGAGAAGTCTTCTGTAAACTGTAGAAAACATCCAGGATGTGATGTACTCAGTAAAGAGAAGTCTTCTGGATATTGGAGAAAATATCCAGGATGTGATGTACTCAGTAAAAAGAAGTCTTCTGGATATTGTAGAAAACATCCAGGATGTGATGTACTCAGTAAAGAGAAGTCTTCTGTAAACTGTAGAAAACGTCCAGGATGTGATGTACTCAGTAAAAAGAAGTCTTCTGGATATTGTAGAAAACATCCAGGATGTGATGTACTCAGTAAAGAGAAGTCTTCTGTAAACTGTAGAAAACATCCAGGATGTGATGTACTCAGTAAAGAGAAGTCTTCTGTAAATTGTAGAAAACATCCAGGATGTGATGTATTCAGTAAAGAGAAGTCTTCTGTAAATTGTAGAAAACATCCAGGATCTGATGTACTCAGTAAAGAGAAGTCTTCTGTACATTGTAGAAAACGTCCAGGATCTGATGTACTCAGTAAAGAGAAGTCTTCTGTAAATTGTAGAAAACATCCAGGATGTGATGTACTCAGTAAAGAGAAGTCTTCTGGATATCCATGTTGTGATGTAATTAGTGAATACCAATCTCCTGGATACTGGAGAAAATATCCAGGATGTGATGTACTCAGAGAAGGTAGGTCTCCTGGATACTGGAGAAAATATCCAGAAGCCTTATCTTCACTGAGTTTATCATGTTCTGTGAAAGGAGTTGTGACATAATGGTTTTTCCTGCCAGAGAAAGTTGAGAAAAAATATGTTTCTAAAATAGGAGCTAACCCCCTCCCCCTTGTTTGTATAGTAATACATCATCATTTACTCATTTCAAAACTGACAAACACAGTAAGTTTTTATAGAAGACACTTTGTATCCAAAAAGATCCCATTATCACTTGAGAGAAGTTTGTTAATTTGTTTGCCTTCTAAATCCTCATAGACTTTTGCATTTTTGATGTGTGAAATATGGTTTAGTTAACTAGGAATAATTTGGGATATGTCCTAGCTCCAGTGCTCCATCATTGTGGGTGGCCACTAGGGGTACTGATCGAATTTTTCCTGTTTCCTCTTTCATTACATGGGGTATACATACAGACTATGTTCTTTCAATCATTACTGACATATTTAGGACAAAAACAGAAACAAATATATATCCATAACTGGTAAAACATTTAATCCACAATTGCATTTCATGTTCATATCCCATCATTCATTTGAGGAATTTCTTTTTCACAAACTGTTTATACATACTTCCAAAACAGGCCCACTTATGTTAACTAAGATGTTTTTAAGTCACTCGTTCCTTATCGCTTTTTGTTAAAAAAAGAAAAGGCAAATTTAGAAAATAAAATATTATTTAAATAATCAAGCCAAATGAACATGAATAATTTGATTTTTATGTATTTTCAATCTCTGTATTGCCACTGGCATATTTTGGAAAAAAACAACTTTCATAAACCTCTTAACGTGCATCACATTGGTACATCCGCTAGTAGTAAAAAAAACTGTCTAATACTTATAAAATAATGATCAGTTAGGACTAAAAGACTGCCCAATACTTATGAAATAATGATCAGTTAGGACTAACATACTGCCCAATACTTATAAAATAATGATCAGTTTGGACTAAAATACTGCCTAATACTTATGAAATAATGATCAGTTAGGACTAAAATACTGCCCAATACTTATATAATAATGATTAGTTAGGACTAAATGCTGCCTAATACTTATGAAATAATGATCAGTTAGGACTAAAATACTGCCCAATTGTTATGAAATAATGATCAGTTAGGACTAAAATACTGCCCAATTGTTATGAAATAATGATCAGTTAGGACTAAAATACTGCCCAACTATTATGAAATAATGATCAGTTGGACTAAAATACTGCCCAATACTTATGAAATAATGATCAGTTAGGACTAAAATACTGCCTAATACTTATGAAATAATGATCAGTTAGGACTAAAATACTGCCTAATATTTATGATATAATGAGCAGTTAGGAATATTTTGACATATGTTTAAATACAGAGCTAAAAATAAAATGTAAACAACAGAGAAAAGGTAATTTACAAAGAAGGTGATTAAGATTGGGATTTATCTAAAGCATGCCTTTTGTTTAGTTAGTTTACATGCAAAAGTAAAAACGAAATAAACAATCCTGTTATGGTACAGGATTTTAACCCCCCCGATAGTAGAAGCATACTGTAACAACTATTTAAGTTACCCATAATGACCCGTCTTTGCATCATTCCTGCATTACCCCCAGCCCTGTGGTAAATCGTGCTCTCCATTCCTGCCCTATTCCCTGACCCACACACACCAGGTAGCTTGCCCCCTTCACTCACACCATGGGGTGGGGCAACCTTACTTGACTGAGAAGACTGGTTGGATGTAGTTCCTGGTCGAGAATTGAGAGACTCACTGCTGCTGCTACTTGAGGCAGGTTGTTGTTTGTCTGAGAGTAGTCCAGTTCACAAATGGAGAAAAAAGAAACATTTTTAGTGTTTATTTGTGCATATAAAAACAACTACTGCTAATGTCAGAAACTAAACTGATCAATGTCTGTGTTTTGGGCTTCTTTAAAGCTTGTAATTTGATGTATTAATTAATGTTTGAAACTAAACTGATCAATGTCTGTGTTTTGAGCTTCTTTAAAATTTGTAATTTGATGTGTTAATTAATGTCAGAAACTAAACTGATCAATGTCTGTGTTTTGAACTTCTTTAAAACTTGTAATTTGATGTGTTAATTAATGTCAGAAACTAAACTGATCAATGTCTGTGTTTTGAGCTTCTTTAAAGCTTGTAATTTGATGTGTTAATTAATGTCAGAAACTAAACTGATCAATGTCTGTGTTTTGGGCTTCTTTAAAACTTGTAGTTTGATGTGTTAATTAATGTCACAAACTAAATTGATCAATGTCTGTGTTTTGGGCTTCTTTAAAGCTTGTAATTTGATGTATTAATTAATGTCAGAAACTAAACTGATCAATGTCTGTGTTTTGAGCTTCTTTAAAGCTTGTAATTTGATGTGTTAATTAATGTCAGAAACTAAACTGATCAATGTCTGTGTTTTGAGCTTCTTTAAAGCTTGTAATCTGATGTTTTAATTAATGTCAGAAACTAAACTGATCAATGTCTGTGTTTTGAGCTTCTTTAAAGCTTGTAATTTGATGTGTTAATTAATGTCAGAAACTAAACTGATCAATGTCTGTGTTTTGGGCTTCTTTAAAGCTTGTAATTTGATGTGTTAATTAATGTCAGAAACTAAACTGATCAATGTCTGTGTTTTGAGCTTCTTTAAAGCTTGTAATCTGATGTTTAATTAATGTCAGAAACTAAACTGATCAATGTCTGT
>NW_013681249.1:0-3970 GCF_000517525.1 Limulus polyphemus | reverse complement strand
TTTTTTGTTTTTTTTAACGCGGGTTGGCCATGTGGGAGGAGTTCTCTATTTTGCAGATGGCGAGCCGGGTGTTAATTTATGCGACACTCCATTATACCCCACACTTTAAACTGTAGATGAGTATTAAGAGTGACAGTCAATTCCGTAGTGTGGATGGTAAATGAGAAGGTGCTGCTGACTGGCTGTCTTCAATAGGGGCGGCGACAAATATAGTCGTAGTAGACCTTCCATAAATATAAAATACAAGAACCTTAAATACCTTACTTGTCTCAAATAGCAATATAACAACAAGACAAAATATTTCGAAGAGTCTAGCGTATCTTCTACCAAAAACTCCCTGAATATCAGAAGTCACCTTATTTCTTCTGAACACGGACATTTGGTTCACCACGCCCACAGTAATATATAACTCACAGGGGACAGTACACGGAGTTTGTTCTAAAATAATGTCCCTTACCCACGGTGACTCGGCGGGAAGTTCGAGGGCTTGTAACGATGTCATTAGAGGTTCTAATCCTGTTAATGTAGAAAAAGAAAAGCATGAAACACAACTAGAATTCAGTAGACAGGAGTCAAACCTGTTTTTAAACTAAAGGTATCTGTGTGTAACAAGTTCCTTAGTGGGGGGTATTTGTGTGTAACAAGTTACTTAGTGGGGGGTATTTGTGTGTAACAAGTTACTTAGTGGGGGGTATTTGTGTGTAACAAGTTACTTAGTGGGGGGTATTTGTGTGTAACAAGTTACTTAGTGGGGGGGGGTATCTGTGTGTAACAAGTTACTTAGTGGGACCGACAAGATATCAACTACGGAGTTCAATTCTTCGCTCAACAAGTTTCTATGGGAACCTGAACACGTTTGTCTTTACCGGAGTTCCCCTCCGTTAACTGTACATGTAATTGAGTAAATTGAGTGGTAAAACCTACTGCAACTCATTCTCTTGTGAGTGTTTGAGTCGGGACCAAGATTAAAAAAAACAAAGTGTATGATCGACATAGTTTTTCGCGAGAAAGTAGAAATATACAGACTGGTTCATGGCTCTGTCATATTACAGAATTTTGTTTATTGTTATATATTTGCCCTTGACTTAAAAAGAGAGAGAGATAAGAAAAAGTCCGCGAATAATTGATTACGTGTAATTTCCACCGACTTTGTTTTTCAGGTATCAGTTATGAGAACAGTCAACTAGCAGTGACAACCGTTATGTAGAAGTCGCAGGTTTTGCGTCAGCTGTGAATTCACGTGTTTCACTTACTGATTGTGTACAGTTTGAGTGGAGGAACCCGTGGGGCACTAGGAACATGGAGGGGTTTATGGAGGTAAGTTGGCACCTTTCTTTTATGTCTAAAAGTTTCAGGGTTAAGTGTCACTCTTTTAGCACGGCACTCGGTAGATAAAACAAAAGCAGGAAATTGACAACCCACCCGATTAACTAGTGAGTAGATGACGCTTCTCTCCACACGAAGAGTGTTTCAATAACAATTACCATGCGGTAGCTCAACGGTAAACTTGAGGGCTTATAACGCTAAAATTAGGTATTTGATATCTGCGGTGTGAAGAATGCAGAGAGACCACTTGTTTTAAAATACACAATCGCTATATATAATAAACTCCTACCCTACAACAACTCTATAGACGACTGTTACTTGAGACCTATAGATCTGAGTCTATTATAATAAACTCCTACCCTACAACAACTCTATAGACGACTGTTACTTGAGACCCAACTTTAGGCAAGATACGAAAACAATTTTTGAAACTTTTAACATTAACTTTACACCACTAATTACAAAATATTATTATGTACAAACCAAGGGTTCGAAGTTAGTCTATAATTCATTACAATAAGTTACGCTATTGGTAACTATATAGAATATTATTATTTCTTGCTCAATAAGCATGTCCATGATGCTGTAGTGGTAAAACAAAAATGTAATGTAAATAACGTTTTCGATGGTCAGAGTACAGGCTGGTCAATAGCACTGTAAGCATTGAAGGTTAATTATTTATTTGTTAACTTTAGCGCAAAGTTACTCGAGGGCTATCTGCGTTAGCCGTCCCTAATTTTGAAGTGATAGACTAGAAGGAAAAATAGTTAGTCAACATCTCCTACCGCTAACTCTTTGGGCTAATGTTTACCAACGAACAGTGGGATTAACCCTCGATTCATAAAGCCCCTACAGCTGAAAACGCGAACAAGTTCGATGATGGGTTTCGATCCCGCGACTCGCAGATTGGTAGTCGGGTAGCCATGAGACGTTTACCTTCCACTGCACCTTTGGTCCAGTGTTACAAAATGAAGTGTTTCTGCCCTGTCCACTCAGTGTTCTGGAAGCTTCGGTTGGCCGATTGAATAATTCAAACCCGCCAACCGATGAAACGTAACCTTTAGATGATAATTGGAATTATACCACCCAAAGTAACATATATATATATCGGCCATTATATGGGAAAGTTGGCTGTGACGTCACTATTTAGATACGTCGACGACAAAACAGTCTCGTGAACGAACACGTTCGACACCTACATTCCGGGGAAGGTCACATTCCAAGCAGGTATATGCGAACCAGCTTCAACTGTTCAAAACAACGTGTGTTTAAATAAAAACGATACGAAAGGAAATTATAAAAAAGGGGCAATAGTAAAACTTGTTCAATAAAACTCACTGAATATTAGTGTACTTAATGTGGAATAACTATTTTAAGTCGCACAGGAAACTAAAGGTGACAGTAATTTGTAGGACAGCAACAAGAGATTTTATCACGTGCGGAACACCAAAACACAAACTGACAAGGCTATCAGAACAACCTATAGTTATAAAATCAGTCTCCCCATCCCACACAAAAATAAAATAAAGCTTACAATGTGCATATTTATGGTACATTTATGGGAAAAAAGCGCCTGCATCGCGTGTTTGGTGCACCTATCATGTGTGGGGGGGACAACACCTGTACCACGTGTTCAGTGCACCTGTCATATATATATTTTTATATATACATCATTAAGCCACTTCCTATTATCAAGTAGCGTCTCAACCATTACAATATATCTGTCGTATTCCACATGGCCTGAAGAACCCAGATATTGGGCCAAATACCTCATCGATACTAGATAACATACGTTGTGGTTGATATATTATTATGCATTTCTTTATTTTCACGGAAACGTTCTCATTATGTTGGGACAACACACCACGTGGTTAATAAACCAGTGAGTAGCACCTTCACCAAGCACGTGTTTTTACGACTATCAATGCCAGCTAAAGGAAACGTTAAACGTGTATTCGGTATAATATTGTTGTATCTAATAAAATTCTACAGTTAGTGTAAAGATTTAGCATTTGGTTGTTATCTCTAATTGGATGGGGGGTGGGGTACTCGAACGCTGAAAATACCTTGATAAATTAATCAATATTCACACGAGGCAGACATTCGTTACTTGATCGTCGATTAAAATGTAAAATACATGTATATATTAATAGACTCAGATCTATAACATCTTCTGTAACTATCACAAAACGATAAGGGACTCCCTTGTTCCTTATAAAACTGTACAGTTGGTGCTAAGACTAAAGTTAAGGAACAAGGGAGTCCCTTGTCGTGGAGTAGCTGAAAGTTCATTTAGATTGTGTAAGGCTACGTGTCGTTCTTGTGGAATAGCTAATAGATCAGTTAGATTGTGTAAAGCTACGTGTCGTTCTTGTGGAATAGCTAATAGATCAGTTAGATTGTGTAAAGCTGAGTGTCGTCTTTGTGGAGTAGCTGTAAGTTCATTTAGATTGTGTAAAGCTACGTGTCGTTCTTGTGGAATAGCTAATAGATCAGTTAGATTGTGTAAAGCTGAGTGTCGTCTTTGTGGAGTAGCTGTAAGTTCATTTAGATTGTGTAAAGCTACGTGTCGTTCTTGTGGAATAGCTAATAGATCAGTTAGATTGTGTAAAGCTGAGTGTCGTCTTTGTGGAGTAGCTGTAAG
>NW_013681248.1:4621-5762 GCF_000517525.1 Limulus polyphemus | reverse complement strand
TTAAATCTATTCCTCTTGTTACTCTGTGTGAGAAGAAGTGAAATAGTCCATCACCAGTAAGATATATCTATTCCTAATGTTACTCTGTGACAGAAGACGTGAAATAGTCCATCACAAGCACGATATAGCTATTATCACTGTTACTCTGTGTCAGAAGACGTGAAATAGTCCATCACAAGCACGATATAGCTATTACCACTGATACTCAGTTTCAGAAGATTAGAATTAGTCCATCACAAGCAAGATATATCTATTCCTACTGTTACTCTGTGTCAGAAGACCTGGAATAGTCCATCACAAGCCTAATATAGCTATTAACACTGTTACTCTGTGTCAGAAGACGTGAAATAGTCCATCACAAGCACGATACAGCTATTACCACTGATACTCAGAAGATTAGAATTAGTCCATCACAAGCAAGATATATCTATTCCTACTGTTACTCTGTGTCAGAAGACGTGAAATAGTCCATCACAAGCAAGATATAGTTGTTATCACTTTTACTCTGTATCAGAAGACCCAGTACCTTGACTGCAACTATCTCGAGTTGTTTTTCTACACGATACTGCTGTTTCTGCCCATGTTTTGTCATCTTACACAAAGCAGTTTGCGTTTTTTGCACGAATCCTCTACAGCTTCCTTGCACCCAACATAATAATCCTTTTATTTTCTCCGGTGTCTTCCTAACACGTACGTTTTCAGCTGTTCGAACGTTGTAAACTCGACAGAGTAATTGAAGATTCTCATACATGTTTAGACTATCATTGATAATAACATATTCATAACATACGGCCAACGAAACGTATTTTTTTTATATACATAGACCTGCTTCATAATTCATCCAAAATAACATGTTACATACTTAAGTTCATATTGATAGTTAACATCATTTAAGAGTAAAAACCACGCATCGGTGGGATTCGAACCCACGATCTCCTGTTTACTAGACAGGCGCTTTATCCAACTAAGCCACAACGCCTCGTAACGTTGATGATTAATCAAAGTTCAATAGAGGTCCTTATCAGTAAAACGATCCTTTTCTAAACGTTCATCTCTCAGTATATTCTAGTCAGATTTGACGACACACCTATTTACCAATGTTCCGACTCAGAAACCCTTCGCATCAACAGACAACGACTAC
>NW_013681248.1:2235-3648 GCF_000517525.1 Limulus polyphemus | reverse complement strand
GTTTATTTTCTCGTTCTTCCTGTTTGTTTTCTTTTTCCTCTAACAACTGTTGTAATTTCTGTTCTCGTTCTTCTTGTTTCTTTTGCTGCTAGGCTGTAGTTTGATTTGCCGCCTCTCGTTTCCATTTTTGTTATCCCACTTCTGACACCAGTTTGTTATGTCCGCGTTCGTTAGTTAATTTTCAGTAACTTCGTTCCGACGAAACTTTAGAGAGACAAGTCCTTTCTAAAATAAAACTGATTTATTCTTTCTGAATATAACTATGCGATACACTTAATTTCAACAGTCGTGCTATAACAAACGTTATAACAACGAATGTCTCACGTGCTCAGTTCAATTACACACTATCTAACTGCAGTTCAATTCTCATTACCTCTGTTGTCACATTGTGAACATCTTATATATACCAGACTACCCCCAATCTAGTAGTCTCCCGATAATTCACGAATTTCGAGAAGTACGTGGCGTGATACTAGTCACGTGACCTCGCATACGCAACAGTAAACAAGATTAAGCTATTCTCATTGTTACAGTTTCATAATGCGTGAAATAGCCTATCAAAAGCACGATATAATTATTTCTACTCTTAATCTGTGTCAGAAGACGTGAAAGAGTTCATCACGAGCCACATATAGCTATTGTTATATTTACTGTATGTTAGAAGACGTGAAATAGTCCATCACAAGCAAGATATAGCTATTACCAGTGTTACTCTTTATCAAAAGATGTGAAGCTGTCTATCAAAAGTAAGATATAGGAACTCCTACTGTTACTCAGTATCAGAAGACGTGAAAGAGTCCATCCCAAGCACGATATAGCTATTCCACTGTTACTCTGTGTCAAATGACGTGAAATAGTCCATCATAAGCACGATATAACTATTACCAGTGTTACTCTTTGTCAAAATATAAGAGGCTGTCTATCAAAAGCAAGATATAGGAAATCCTACTGTTACTCTGTGTCAGAAAACATGAAATAGCCTATCACAATTACGATATAGCTATAACCAATCTTACTCTGTGTTATATGATTTGAAACAGTCCATCACAAGCACGATAAAGCTCTTCCTCTTGTTACTCTGTGTCAGAAGACATGAAATAGTCCATCTTGAACACGATATAGCTATTACCAATCTTACTGTGTGTGAAGTAGTCCATCACAAGCACGATATAGCTATTCCTCCTGTTACTCTGTGTGAGAACACGTGAAATAGTCCATCTCAAGCACAATATAACTATTCCCACTGTTACTCTTCGTCAAAAGACGTGAAACAGTTCATCACAAGCATGATATAGCTATTCCCAATGTTACACTTCGTCAGAAGACGTGAAATAGTCCATCTCAAGCACGATATAGCTATTCCCACTGTTACTCTGTGTCAGAAAACTTGAAATAATCAATCACAAGCAACAT
>NW_013681248.1:0-1416 GCF_000517525.1 Limulus polyphemus | reverse complement strand
CTTACTGTGTGTCAGAAGATTTGAAATAGTATATCACAATCACGATATAGCTATTCGTTTTGTTACTCTGTATGAGAAAACGTGAAATAGTCCATCTCAAGCACGATATAGCTGTTTCTACTATTGCTCTGTGTTAGAAAACGTCAAATAGTCCATCACGATATAGCTATTCCCACTATTACTCTGCGTCAGATGACGTGAAATAGTCCATCACAAGCAAGATATACCTATTACCACTGTTACTCTGTGTCAGAAGACGCGATATAGCCTATCACAAGAAATGTATATCTATTCCTACTCTTACTGTGTCAGAACACGTTAAATAGTCCATAACAAGCACGATATAGCTATTCCCATTGTTACTGTTTCATAATACGCAAAATAGTTCATCACAAGCAATATATATCTATTCCTACTCTTACTTTGTGTCAGATCACGTGAAATTGTCCATTAGAAACACGATATAGCTATTACCACTAATACTCTGTGTCAGGAAACGTGAAACAGTCCATTACAAGAACGATATAGGTATTCTAAATGTCACACAGAGTAAATATAAGAATAGCTATATGTTGCTTGTGATGAACTCTTTCACGTCTTCTGACACTGAGTAATAGTGATAATAACTATATCTTTCTTGTGATGGACTATTTCACGTCTTCTGACATAGAGTAGGAACACGTGGAATAGTCCATCATAAGCACGATATAACTATTACCACTGCTACTCAGTGTCAGAAGACTGGAATTAGTCCATCACAAGCAAGATATATATATTCCCACTGTTACTCTGTGACAGAAGACATGAAATAGTCCATCGCAAGCACGATATAGCTATTCCCATGGTTACATTGTGTCAGACGACGTCAAATAGTCCATCACAAGCACGATATATCTCTTTCTTTTGTTACTCTGTGTCAGAAGACGTGAAATAGTCCATCAGAAGCACGATGTATCTATTACCACTGATACTCTGTGTCAGAAGAATTGAAACAGTCCATCACAAGCACGATATAAGTATTCTTAATGTTACTCTATGTCAGAAGACGTGAAATAGTCCATCACAAGCAAGATATAGCTATTCCTACTGATACTCTGTGTCACAAAACGTGAAATAGTCCATCACAAGCAAGATATAGTTATTATCACTATTACTCAGTGTCAGAAGACGTGAAAAAGTTCATAACAAGCAACATATAGCTATTAACACTGTTACTCTGTGTTAAAAGATTTGAAACAGTCCATCACAAGCACAATATAGCGCTTCCTTCTGTTACTCTGTCTCAGAAGACGTGAAATAGTCCATCGTAAACACGATATAGCTATTACCAATGTTACGCTGTGTCAGAAGACATGAAATAGACCATCACTGTCACGATATCTTATTTCCACTGTTAATCTGTGTCAGAAGAAGTGA
>NW_013681247.1:4239-5247 GCF_000517525.1 Limulus polyphemus | reverse complement strand
ATTATTACGTGATATTAATTTATAAAGACGAGTGCTATTATTACGTGATATTAATTTATAAAGACGAGTGTTATTATTACGTGATACTAATTTATAAGAGGGAATGTTATTATTACGTGATATTAATTTATAAGAACGAGTGTTATTATTACGTGATACTAATTTATAAGGACGAGTGTTATTATTACGTGATATTAATTTATAAAGACGAGTGCTATTATTACGTGATATTAATTTATAAGAGGGAATGTTATTATTACGTGATATTAATTTATAAAGACGAGTGCTATTATAACGTGATATTAATTTATAAAGACGAGTGTTATTATTACGTAATATTAATTTATAAAGACGAGTGCTATTATAACGTGATATTAATTTATAAAGACGAGTGTTATTATTACGTAATATTAATTTATAAAGACGAGTGATATTAATTTATAAGGAGAAATGTTATTATTACGTGATATTAATTTATAAGGAGAAATGTTATTATTACGTGATATTAATCTATAAGGACAAATGTTATTATTACGTGATATTAATTTATTAAATGTGTAAAAACGTTTTCGCACTCTATAATTCCTGCTAATAGCTTCTGACTATTAACAGCTAATAATTTTGCAGGCTAAAATAATCTGTATATTGAATATTTCACACAGAATGTTGCTTATCGAACACAAAATGCATATATATGTAAGACACTTCGTAACTAAAAAAAAAGGGATATCCTGTTCCATCTCTGTAATAAATGATAGTTTCTATTTCTCAGTCTTAGAGTTAATCGTAGTTGAGTGGACAAACAGGGCGAAACGTCTCATTTCTCGACAAACTTCATTATCCTAACTGTTTATGGTGGCGCAAACCCACAAAAAGAATGTACGTAGTGAGAGACCCGTGAATAGCTCCATTGAACACATAAAAACAACTCAACTTTGATTATATCATGATACGAGTAGAGATATAATTATAGTTGCACTGTGCATTGAAGGCAGAGATGAAATTTTG
>NW_013681247.1:1812-3498 GCF_000517525.1 Limulus polyphemus | reverse complement strand
GAGTGATAGCACGTTGTGAGTACCAAGTTATGTTTCCAAGGAGTTATATATAACACGTTGCGAGTATGAAATGATGAATCTAAGGAGTGATAGCACGTTGTGAGTACCAAGTTATGTTTCCAAGGAGTTATATATAACACGTTGCGAGTATGAAATGATGAATCTAAGGAGTGATAGCACGTTGTGAGTACCAAGTTATGTTTCCAAGGAGTTATATATAACACGTTGCGAGTATGAAATGATGAATCTAAGGAGTGATAGCACGTTGTGAGTACCAAGTTATGTTTCCAAGGAGTTATATATAACACGTTGCGAGTATGAAATGATGAATCTAAGGAGTGATAGCACATTGTGAGTACCAAGTTATGTTTCCAAGGAGTTATATATATAACACGTTGCGAGTATGAAATGATGTCTCTAAGGAGTGATAACACGTTGTGAGTACCAAGTTATGTTTCCAAGGAGTTATATATAACACGTTGCGAGTATGAAATGATGTATCTAAGGAGTGATAACACGTTGTGAGTACCAAGTTATGTTTCCAAGGAGTTATATATAACACGTTGCGAGTATGAAATGATGTCTCTAAGGAGTGATAGCACATTGTGAGTACCAAGTTATGTTTCCAAGGAGTTATATATAACACGTTGTGAGTACGAAATGATGTCTCTAAGGAGTGATAGCACGTTGTGAGTACCAAGTTATGTTTCCAAGGAGTTATATCACGTTGCGAATATGAAATAATGTTTCTAAACTGTATTGCAGTAAGCTTACGACACAAACCAGGTCTTAAATATGTTATTTCATAAAATATATGACACTAATTGGTCACAAAAATACTATTTATCAATTTTTAATATTTAACTATACACAGATAATTTACAAAAGTTTTAAATGTTTTGAAAAAAATCAACTGTTAGAGCGAGTGTACGCGTTATAACGTCGTTGTATTTGTGACATTTTTTTGAGCCAATGGAAACCGTGCAAGGCATTAATATGAATTCTGTCTCTCCTCTACAAATAAACTAAAAAAAAAACTCCTATTAATCGACCCAGACAAATGTGCTTAGACTTTTTAGAAAGCGGGGGGATGGAAGGGTATTTCGGAATTATGTTTTTTTCTCGACAGAAAATTGATTTACTTAAATGACATTAATTTGTGTACGTGCTAAGTGCTTTTCTAGAACAGCTCTAAATATTTGCTTAATTAACTGGAGTGATAATGTAAATATCTCGATATGTATTTAATACTTGAAAAGTTTTTTTTTTTTTGGTGTACAAAACTTGAAGATAGCTTTAATATGCGGAAACATAATAAAAGTACAAACAAACGGAAGAAAAGTGAAGAACATTGATGTCAAACGAATATACATCCTCATTCATCCTGATTTTTGTGTGTGAAATCTACGTCTTTTAGTCTCAAAACTATGGGTTGTGTAAAAGTCCATATGACGATTTGTGAAAAATCTGTACGTGATGGAAAAAAATGGATACCATTTTTCGGATTCAGCGTACAAGAATTACTGTAGAACATGTAAAAATTTCAAGACAATAAAACCATCGCAGGCCTCTGTTATTGACATCTGTCTATTCTGGAAGCCACCTTTATTATCAGCGATTGGCCAGCATTTACTAGTGAACCCTGACAACTATACGGATAGCAGGTTTAAAATTATTGCAAATGGT
>NW_013681247.1:0-1277 GCF_000517525.1 Limulus polyphemus | reverse complement strand
CAACGCTATTTTCAAGTTTTGAACAACTCGACTTTCAAGATCTACATGAGCCGATGTTTCCGTTTATCAACGTTATATTTTATGATCTGAGCAAGAACTCAGCTAACAGATGTCTCCGCATATAAAAGCTATCTTCATGTATTTAATACGGCTTGGTACGTATTTATATGTTATTGATAACTGTATAAACTCCTTTATGTACTTAACTTATTTACCTCACTAAACAATTGAAAGGTAAAATACCTCACACAAGGTTTTCTGTAACTAATTTTCTACAAATATGTCAGTTCAGCTTTAGTAACTGAAGAAAAAACACAATCTAATAATGCCCTCCACTGACTGACTGATAAGTCTGAAGACTTATAAGGCTAGAAACCGGATTTCGATACCAGTAGTGGGCATAGCGTAGGTAACCGATTGTGTAGCTTTGTGCTTAATTATAAACAAACAATAGCATATCAGAGAAAGGAGTAGTTGGATAGTGGCGAAAAAATAATAATAAGAGTTTGTTTGCCGTGCTCTGACCACCACGGGTATCGAAACCCGGATTCTAGCGTTGCAGACATACCGCTGTGCTACTGGGGGGGGGCAATAATTAGAGAGAAGAGTGATTTTGAAATTGACTATAGAGTGACAGTGGGGCTTGAAGAAACAACTCTTACTAGGATATTGTAACACAGATAAAAAAAAACAATTGGATGGCGTGAATTGTTAGTTGAGATGATGTAATGTGAAGGAAAGGCTGATGAGAAAATTTGTTTGGGATGGCGTGATTTGGAGTGAGACTAATTGGGAAGGTATGACTTGGAAAGTAATTAATTGGGATACTATTATTACTTGAAGAAAATATTTATTTTGGATCAACTGACTTAGGTGATTTCATTTGAAATTATACGGATTGGTACGTATTTGTATGCTATTTTTAACTGTATAAACCCCTTATGTATTTAATAAATGGTTATTTACATTTACTGATCTTAACTGGCTATGAAGGTGCAAAATACATTATTATAACGTCGTTCTTCTTAGGTTTGGTTTGTTTCGGATATTCACGCAAAGCTACACCAGAGCTATCTTCGCTACTGCTTACTAATTTTGAACTCATAGACTAGGCAAAAGCAGCTAGTAAACAACACCCGCCGCCAACTCTTGACTGATCAAATAGTTGGATTTGACAGTCACTCTTATAACGCCCACTTGCGAAACTCGAATTTTTTATCTTTGATAGGTTGTTTAGGCAGAGTGTTCATAATGAATCTAAGTTTCAAATGGACAGC
>NW_013681246.1:0-3971 GCF_000517525.1 Limulus polyphemus | reverse complement strand
CATGTGCACGTAGGATCTTTAAACAAAGGTAAGTGTGGCCTAAGTTTACTTCATGTAAACTAGTGTAGTTATCAGATTGATCTCTTATGATATAAAAATAGTCGATTATTTTAGAAACGTTATGTTGTGTTTGATGTTTGGAAATTCACATAACGAACACGTAGAGAAAAAAAAGTTTATCTACAGTGAAGTTAGTGTACACATTACTTACCTTGTTATTTAACTTTTAATCAAACTAAAGATATATTACTTTGTATAAAAAGATGTAACTATAAAATAACTGATCCATCAAGTTCCTTAAGATGTGAAATACAATGCTGAAACAGAATAATTGAAGTCATTGTTTAACACGAATACAATTGGAAGTTTATATTAAATGTTTGTAAAAACTGGCAAGTGAAACCTTATCGTCGGATTTAAGTTATCTTCTTAACATGAGATATTAGTATTCTTGATGCACAAATACAGGTTAAATTACATTTATGTAAAAGCTATTTCAGTGATAGGTTAAGAATTAGAAGTAATGGGAGAGGTGGGGGGGGGGAGAAAGAAATCCCGGAAGGAGTGAGCGGGTTACTATTATTTATAATACATATAAACATTTTAGTCCGCAATCCAAGGTCTTAAAATATATCTAGTAAAATTAAGACATCAATTAACAATTATTAGCCAGGTCTATGCTGCTGTATATAACTAGAAGACCCAATTTAATAATAAATAAAATATTTCTGTGCATATATTCAGGTATATAAGCCAGTGAATATACTACATTATTATAAACTAACTTCCGAATCAGTTTTATGGATAGCATATAGTAATTAGTTTTTAATTACTTCCAGGTTGCATCAGGTATAATTAGGATTATTACTAACGAATTTCCAACATATTGTTATGTCTCTGTTCGTTTGTTAATTTTCCGTAAAATTTCTTTCGGATGAAACTTTAGCGATACAAGTTATTTCTTACATAAAAGTAGTTTATTCTTTCTCAATTAAACTTTGCAATACATTTAATTTCCACAGTCACTTTAACTACTTTTATAAACACGCTATAATTCACAACGATTCACGCACTTTACTTACGACTTGACTCGATTATCTGTCTCCCTATTTCTCCGTCTCCTATCCAATTAATTATTTCGCTTTATTTGCCGCGCTTATACACAACAATAGAGGGAGTCTAGAATGCACTCGCCTCTTCATGAACCTTCGAGACACTTATCACGTGTTACTAGCGTCACGTGACCTCCGCTGTCGTAACAATAGTTATAACTCACTAATACTTCCCAATATTTGAGCTTCATATTGAAGTCACTTTCTACGGTAGTTCTCTCCAGGGGTATTGTTCTTATTACATAAGGTAAGGGACATTATACATATTATACGAAAAGAGTGGAAAAGCCTATATGTCAACCGTTATGGTACCCATAGAGATGCAACATACACCATACGACAATGCTCTACTATGGGTGCAAGTACGTTTGGGGGTAGGTTGGTAGAGACAGTGATAAGTTATAAAGTCTATTGATATACACACGCTCCACCATTATTGTTAGCGCACAAGAGTCATAACCATTGACTCCCCCTCCCAATTTTATTACGTTCGGTTGCTTATGAAGAATACGCGAAAAAATACAACTAAATTTAATTATTCGCCAGGTCTATGCTGTTGTATAGAATCAGAAGTCCTAAACTTTGTAAAGCAATTTCCAAATCAGTTCTATGGATAGAGTACATTAGGTATAAAACACTTACCTCCAAGTTAGATCAGGTACAGTTACGAATATTACTAACGAATTTGAATCTTCAGTAAATTGTCTAGTCGGAACATTCTGCTACAATTCTATAACCCGCATTTTTTTTCTAACCCGCAGCACATTTCAATTTTGAAATTATGACGCTTGTACATCTATATACGCTAACAAGGTTGAAAAACGATTATAGTTTCGAACTCAATATACAGAAATCAAAATGCTAATCAGAATATAAAGTAGAAATGTTAAATAAGAGCCATTTTAGTATATGTGCATAAAGTATAGGGTTCTTCACGGAAAAACGTGGATGGTAATAGTAAGAAAAGTAACTTGTAGCTGATAAAGAAGTAATTAATTGTCAAACACCAATATTTCACTTATATTGTCAGATATAATGATTTAAACGATTCCTGGTACTTTACATTTTAAACAAGACTCCACTCGCCACAATAAAAGCTTTCATACCTTTACACTTGCAACTTTTCTCAGTTTCCTCTTTTTTCTTGCACGTGGCGCACTTACATCCGTCTAGCTTGCCGCACGTGCACTCTTTGACGCATGTGCACAGAGAATCTTTAAACAGAAATAAGTATTGTATAATTTTATTACGTAAATATTTAGTAAAAAAAAAGACTAGTAATTTAATTCTGTGTCTACAGTCAAGTTACCCTTTAGTCAAGATATTTTAAATAGTTTTTGTGGTTCTGATAAACAAGTTCATACAAGTTACTTATGAAACTAACTTCAAAGTTCCTCACTTTCTAGATATATCATAAATCATACACAAAGACACCTACCTCCACATTTACAGGCTGAATCTGACATAATTACCCTTAATAAATACTAACAAATTACAATTACTCCTCTTTCTAACTCTCATACAATCCAATTGTTCGTAATGATTGAGTCGTGTTCTTATATTGACCGAGTGAGTACAAGATTCGTGTGCAAAACTATCAATAACGTACCGTGTGTTATTTCTAGCCAATCGTGAGGACTAAACATGTCCTAATTATTATAAACCAATAAGACATCTGAATATTTACACAACCTGATATGAACTTGATAAAAAAAAAGTTTAAACATAATTCACTGTAATATTTAACATTTGTGATAAAAAAACACGTAAACTACAGATGTTAGGTGTATCAATTTATAATACTTCTCCAGGTGTTGGTGTTTAAACGTAACAAAAAATAGTAATACCCCCTGTCCAACCCATCAGTGGCAAGTTTGTAGGCTCAAGACACTAACAATAGGGTTTCAATACAAATAAACCAAAACAGCAATGTGAAAAATAAAAAATAAAGTACTCAACAATTGATCTACAAAATTAAAAGGCTGAATGTCACTCTGTAAGTGTCATATTATGTTAAAAAAGTACCACAAATTCTAAGTTACGTCAGAATTATAAATTAATTTAATAAGAATAATTTACTTACCATGGCCCAATGAACTGGTTACATAAGGTTAGTCTATGGTGTTAGACTAGCTCCATTTTTTAAAATATTGTTCGTCAGCGAGGTCACGTGACTGGTGTCACGCCATCTATTTTCTAGAACTATCCTGTTCCTTCGGGAGTGCTCTAGCATTTGCTAGATTGGGGGTGGTCTGGTATATATAAGATGGTCACGGCGTGACGTGACAGAATGTGTATAGGTATTGAGTAATTCAACTGCAGTCAGAAAGTATTGTTGAAGTTAACGTTCGTTGTTATAGCGTTTGTTATAGCGCGACTGTTGAAAATAAGTGTATCGTAAAGTTGTATTCGGAAAGAATAAACCAGTTTTATTAGGTAAGGACTTGTGTCGCTAAAGTTTCGTCGGAACGAAGTTACGGAAAATCAACTAACGAACGGAGACGTAACAAATTCGTGTCAGAAAGTGGGATAAAAAAAAGAAAAAGAGAAGATGGAAACGAGAAGCGGCAAATCAAACTACAGTTTAGCAGATTTGATGGCAGCAATACAAGAACAGCAAAAGAAACAGGAAGAGAGACAACAGCAGTTGCAAGAAAACCTGCAACAATGGCAGCTCGAACAACAAAAGAAACAAGAAGAACGAGAAGAGAAATTACAACAGTTGTTAGAGGAAAAAGAAAAGAAACAAGAAAAACGAGAAATTAAACAAGAAGAGAGACAAGAAGAACGAGAAATTAAACAAGAAAAGAAACAAGAAGAACGAGAAATTAAACAAGAAAAGAAACAAGAAGAACGAGA
>NW_013681245.1:2998-4616 GCF_000517525.1 Limulus polyphemus | reverse complement strand
CATATCACGTGTACAGTAGTCACAGTTGACATTATTGTAATTATCATATCACGTGTACAGTAGTCACAGTTGACATTATTGTAATTATCATATCACGTGTACAGTAGTCACAGTTGACATTCTTGTAATTATCATATCACGTGTACAGTAGTCAGAGTTGACATTATTGTAATTATCATATCACGTGTACAGTAGTCACAGTTTACATTCTTGTAATTATCATATCACGTGTACAGTTGTCACAGTTGACATTATTGTAATTATCATATCACGTGTATAGTAGTCACAGTTTACATTCTTGTAGTTATCATATCACGTGTACAGTAGTCAGAGTTGACATTATTGTAATTATCATATCACGTGTATAGTAGTCACAGTTTACATTCTTGTAGTTATCATATCACGTGTACAGTAGCCACAGTTGACATTATTGTAATTATCATATCACGTGTCTCTGTACCTCTGTCTAGTCGATAAATTGACAATGCATATCGGTAATGTCTCTGGACCTTTGTCTTGTCGATAAATGGACAATACATATCGGTAATGTCTCTGGACCTCTGTCTAGTCGATAAATGGACAATACATATCGGTAATGTCTCTGACCTCTGTCTAGTCGATAAATGGACAATGCATATGGTAATGTCTCTGGACCTCTGTCTAGTCGATAAATGGACAATGGATATCGGTAATGTCTCTGGACCTCTGTCTAGTCGATAAATGGACAATACATATCGGTAATGTCTCTGGACCTCTGTCTAGTCGATAAATGGACAATACATATGGGTAATGTGTCTGGACCTCTGTCTAGTCGATAAATGGACAATGCATATCGGTAATGTCTCTGGACCTCTGTCTAGTCGATAAATAGACAATGGATTTATCAAGATGTAAAGTAAACATTTTTTTATAAAGAGGATAGCTGGATAATGGACAAGTACCGTGTTAGAAGCTGTTTTCTAATATACACTGTACGAATCGTGTTCAATATTGTTACCAGTTTTAAACCGCTCTTGTTTCCTGCCAAACTGATCCACTTAGTTTCATGACTGCCGTAGCTTTATTTACTCATTGTCATGGTAACATCGATTTTCCCATCAAGAAATTCGTAGATAGTTCTGTTTGTGTTACAAATCCGTCTGCGAGTTAATAATTATGTACACAATTTCATTAACTAATAATAGCGTTGGTAACATGAGTAGACAACAATAAGCCAAAAAATACCGTTACACAAAAAATGGTTGTGGCGTTGCCCGAACCCAATTTTACACACTAACGTGTTACTTATTCCGACTAAATCCTTAACTTTTCATTTATTTTTATATAACACTGGTGTACCAATCATTAATGAAAACTGGACTTTGAATGCGATGGATTGAATTGACCTTCTATTGCTTATTCGAGACGCCCTCTCTAGTTTATCACACTATGAAATTAGCTCTATTTATCATTATCAATTACAATACATCACATCGTGACCCAGAAGCACTTTATATTTACTAGAATTTGTCATATCTTGACAGAGGAGCACTTTATATTTACTAGAATTTGTCATATCTTGACAGAGGAGCACTTTATATTTACTAGAATTTGTCATATCTTGACAGAGGAGCACTTT
>NW_013681245.1:0-2354 GCF_000517525.1 Limulus polyphemus | reverse complement strand
ATTGTGAATGAGAGCACTTTATAGCTATTAGGATTTGTCATATCGTGATATAAGAGCACTTTATATTTATTAGGATTTTATATCTATTAGGATTTGTCATATCGTGATGGGGAGCACTTTATATCTATTAGGATTTGTCATATCGTGATGGAGGAGCACTTTATGTTTACTAGGATATGTAACATTGTGAATGGGAGCACTTTATAGCTATTAGGATTTGTCATATCGTGATGGAGGAGCACTTTATAGCTATTAGGATTTGTCATATCGTGATGGAGGAGCACTTTATAGCTATTAATATTCATTATGTCTTGACGGACGAGTATTTTATGTTTACTAGGATTTGTCATATCGTGACGGAGGAAACATTTGAGTTATAACAGTTAGGATTCATGATGACGAGGAACCCAGTTGAAGTAAATGTATATATATATGGTAGAGACGACTAATATGGGTAGGAAAAACTTTTATTTAACAACAAAAAACAAGTAACCACTTTTCGACCTCCTTAGGTCATCACCAGGTCTCTACTATGTATAACAGTTAGGAGTTATCATTTTGTAATATCCTTATTAGTCTTATCCTTCATGATATTACACCGACATAATCATAAATGTTTGTCTTATCCTCCTGGATATATCACATAGATACAAACATACCCCTTCCCCCAGTGGCACAGCGGTATGACTGTGGACTTATAACGCTGGAAACCGGGTTTCGATATCCGTGGTGGGCAGAGCACAGATAGCCCGTTGTGCTTAACTACAAACATACATACCCGTTAGTATTGCCCTTCAAGATATACCACAACCGAAAGAAACGTTCTTGACCTCCAGGATATATTATACACAGATGTAAAACAACGTATATTTCTTAAATATACAGTTCCCTGTTCAATTCTAGAACTCTTACTGTTATTCTTAGCAAGCCCGTTACGGCGAACTAAGCTAGGTTTCTAATGGAAATTATATTTTTCTTTTTTACAGATGGTCGTACTTCTGGATCCAAACGCTGGAAACACCACTGATGTATTGCGAGCGAAAAGAGCTCAAGAAAAACGTTATGTATTTGATTACGCGTTCGATGCCAGCTCAACACAGGTATGTTGTCACACGAAATATGTTGTTGTTAAAAACATTTTCCAGAGAAGTAATTGACAAATTTAACTACGTTTCTTGTTGTTGATACAGCTTGAAACTTGAAATTATGAATTAATCAATGTTTTGTTATAAGCTGTTTTCTTTTCTTTAGCAGTAGGTCAAGTTCTACGTTTTTTAATTTAGAAAACACGGAAATGAGAAAACGTAATAATGATTGGAACTTAAACTTAGTGTTTTGAGCGTTAAGGAGACTTTGTCATCATCTTCACTTAGATGTGGGGAAAACTTGTGTTCCTTATCAGAACTCCTATGTACGCCATCTCAATCTTTGTAAGAACACCTAGATACCCCCATTGTTAGAACTTGACTTACAACTTTGATTCACCATTCCACTCCTTCAAATGGTTCACTTCACCATACTGAGCTTCAGACGTTCATTATACCTGCTGAGCCCCATTAGCCTCGTCCACAAAGAGGACAGATAAAATGATGGTCGGTACAACGGGTAATTTAGAGACTTCAAACTTGAGCTGTATAGGGGTGCAAAGTGAAATACACAGGTAGTTTAGATATCAAACTATAGTAATACAGGGGTGTAAAATGAGATACACAGGTAGTTTAGGGACATCAAACAATAGTAATACAGGGGTGTAAAGTGAGATACACAGGTAGTTTAGGGACATCAAACTATAGTAGTATAAGGGCGTAAAGTGAGATATATAGGGAGTTTAGGGACGTCAAACCAGGCGAGGCATAAAATGAACTAAAATTATGAAACTATACACACATTTGTAAGACAAGATTATATAGTCACATATAAGGGTCATCATATATAAACGAACACAAACACAAGTTACTAAGCTACGAAGTTATATAGATATTGTGTAGAGAACAATATTATACAAAATATAAAATTGATTATCCTTCACCAACTAAAATACTCGTGTTTCTCACATTCCACCCCTTATAGTGCTATAATGCAGTGTCCCTACACTTTCTCACTTTCCACCCCTTCCAGTGCTATAGTTCGATGTCCCTACACTGCTGTGTATCTCACTTTCCACCCCTTCCAGTATTACAGTTCGCTGTCCCTAATCTAGTCGTGTATCTCACTTTCCACCCCTTCCAGTGCTATAGTTCGATGTCCCTACACTGCTGTGTATCTCACTTTCCACCCCTTCCAGTATTACAGTTCGCTGCCCCTATTCTAGTCGTGTATCTCACTTTCCACCCCTTCCAGTGCTATAGTTCGAT
>NW_013681244.1:0-3972 GCF_000517525.1 Limulus polyphemus | reverse complement strand
TATCACACAATTAACAACGGTTAATCGAGTACAAATCTGAAACCAGATACGCTATTTCATCTTTCAACAATATCACACAATAAACAACGGGTAATCGAGTACAAGTCTGAAACCAGATGCGCTATTTCATCTTTCAACAATATCACACAATTAACAACGGTTAATCGAGTACAAATCTGAAACCAGATACGCTATTTCACCTTTCAACAATATTTCACAATAAACAACGGGTAATCGAGAACAAACCTGAAATGAGCCTTGTTGAAAGATGAAATAGCGTATATCACACAATAAACAACGGGTAATCGAGTACAAACCTGAAATGAGCTACGCTATTTCACCTTTCAACAATATCTCACAATAAACAACGGGTAATCGAGTACAAATCTGAAACCAGATACGCTCTTTCATCTTTCAACAATATCACACAATAAACAACGGGTAATCGAGAACAAACCTGAAATGAGCTACGCTATTTCACCTTTCAACAATATCTCACAATAAACAACGGTTAATCGAGTACAAATCTGAAACCAGATACGCTCTTTCATCTTTCAACAATATCACACAATAAACAACGGTTAATCGAGTACAAACCTGAAATGAGTTACACTATTTCGTTTTTCAACAATAGCACAAGGTAAGCCAGTTGAACTAACAAGTTCTACGCTTTGGAAATCAGAAATCAGTTATGGTGTAGTCACAGCCTTCAATAACAGTAAACGAGTACCACAATGTGGAAATCTGAAATCGGCTAAACTGTAGCCATCATTTTCAACAATAACACACAGTGAAACAGTTAACGAGTACTACGTTGTAGAAATCTGAAATCGGCTAAGATATCTCTATGCTTTTTAAAACTAGCACACAGCAACACGAGACAAGTGTGTGAAACTATGTGGTAATAAAGAAAAAAACAAACAAACAAGAACCGAACACATCAAATTTTATCCAAAACTTATAATAAAAAGTATACCACAAATCAACACTTGAAAGAGTTTCACCACGCAGTATTCTACAAAACAATTACATCCTTTAACATTACACGTTATAAGCTCACCAAAAACTTAGAAATGTAATTATTGTGAACTCTAACGTAACTGATCGTCTTATATCACGTTACAAAATTAATTTAAACCTGTCTAGTACGTTACAAATAAATAGGATTAGTTATACGCCATTACTCACGTAACAAGAATTTTCATGAAAGAGTTGTTTTTCTCAGTCAATTTACTTTGCTTCCAAGGCATGGAAGTTTAGTTAATAGACATTCAATCTTTGAAGTTTCTAATGAACAAGCTAAGTAAACTAATTATAAAGCGACATCAAACTAATATGGAATGAAACAAAGTTTCTGCGTTACTCATTTCAATAATACTTAAACATTTGTTTAATTAAACTGTCTTAATTATCATTGTTAAATCCTTATTTATTAGTATATCAGTTAATTACACTTCTGTGAGAAGTTATGAACAGAATACTACAGTGTAAACCTTTTGTTTTAATACTACAAACAGTCAATACTGTTTGAAACGTGAAAAAAGTCTGTTTGTTTGTTGTTAAGCGCAAAGCAATATAATGGGCTAAATGTGCTGTGCTCTTAACGGGTACTGAAACCCAGTTTTTAGTGTTATAAGCCTTCAGATTACAAATGAGCTAAACATTTTATATACAAAAAAATCAACAAAGTAATATGGTATCATTAGCTGGCCAAACAAACACTTAACAACTGGTGTGAGAGTAAGAGAGACATGTTTGGTGAGTTGATGTCTATGTTTTTACTCTGATTCACCGTCCCTTGCTGGTTTAGGTGTAAGACTGAGGTCTTATAATACTATAATTCAGGGTTAGATTCCCTGCGGTGAACAAAGCGCAGATACATCATTGATCAGCTTAGACCTATGACACAGCTGGAGGAAGAAGTAAAGAGACCCGCGTGTTTTAAATGATTTCAGAAAGAAAACGGTTAGTTTGGTTCTTGTAAAACGTTTTAAAGATGCTATTTGAATGTTCTATACAACAGTGACATCAGATAGATCACCTGGAAACCGTTAGAAACGTTTTAAAGATGCTATTTGAATGTTCTATACAACAGTGACATCAGATAGATCACCTGGAAACCGTTAGAAACGTTTTAAAGATGCTATTTGAATGTTCTATACAACAGTGACATCAGATAGATCACCTGGAAACCGTTAGAAAATGTAATTTACTTTGAACGTGCAGAAAGGAAACCATAATCTCTCCCTCCCTCTCCACATTATCGTTAACAGGGGGAGCTCTTATCGATTTGGACCAACTTGCAGAAGACGAAGGAATATCAAAATATTTTCTACTTATTCTACGTACCAGTATGTTTTTTAAAATTTTTCTACTCTTCTGATTGGCTTAAGTATCAGCTTGCAACTGCACACTGAAGGTTAGAGTACCATGAGAATATTACTTTACTGTAGAATACCATTATATTAAGATAATGTGTAATGAAACATTATTACCAATTAAGATGTTGACTGAATAGAGTAAAGTGTGTTATCTAAGTAGGTACATGCTCAAGTTTTATAACATTAGAGTGAATGATAATGTATATAATTCATATTTTGGTTAAGTTAACTCGACTGAGGTGAACAATCTGGAGAAATGAAAGTGTCGTAATGCAGATAAGTTATACTAACATACAGCGTTTCGGAATGGATATATGTAAAGGGTACGTATTAAAATGTATTTGTGTATAACCTAACGTTGAAAAATGGTGTTTAAGGTTGTTTCTTTATTTTAAAACTTAAACAAAAGAACTAAAAACTAAAACTAGAAAAGGCAAGTCTTAAATGTCGCTGTCTTCACTATAAATATTCAATTAAAGAACATACAGAGCTGTTTAGAATGGATCCAAAGTTTGTTACTTACCGTACGTGTGAGCATATCATAATAAACTAGTATTAATACACGAATTAAGATATTTGAAAATATTCCACCTTTTTACATTGTCTAGAAAAGAATCCTGTGTTAATGTCACTAATGTGGACAAGCTCATGTGAAATGTTACTGACAGTATACGTTGACACTAATGTGGACAAGCTCATGTGAAATGTTACTGACAGTATACGTTGGCTCTAACGTGGACAATCTCATGTGAAATGTTACTGACAGTATACGTTGACACTAATGTGGACAAGCTCTTGTGAAATGTTACTGACAATATACGTTGGCACTAATGTGGACAAGCTCATGTGAAATTTTACTGACAAGATACATTGGCACTAATATGGACAAGCTCATGTGAAATTTTACTGACAATATACGTTGGCACTAATGTGGACAAGCTCATGTGAAATGTTACTGACAGTATACGTTGACACTAATGTGGACAAGCTCATGTGAAATGTTACTGACAGTATACGTTGGCTCTAACGTGGACAATCTCATGTGAAATGTTACTGACAGTATACGTTGGCACTAATGTGTTCAAACTCATGTGAAATGTTACTGACAATATACGTTGGCTCTAACGTGGACAATCTCATGTGAAATGTTACTGACAGTATACGTTGGCACTAATGTGGACAAGCTCATGTGAAATGTTACTGACAGTATACGTTGGTACTAATGTGTTCAAGCTCATGTGAAATGTTACTGACAATATACGTTGGCACTAATGTGGACAAGCTCATGTGAAATTTTACAGACAGGATACGTTGACACTAATATGGACAAGCTCTTGTGAAATGTTACTGACAGGATACACTGGCACTACTGTGTTCAAGCGCATGTGAAAGGTTAGTGACAGGATACATTGGCACTAATGTGGACAAGCTTTTGTGAAAGGTTACTGACAGGATACATTGGCACTAATATGGACAAGCTCATGTGAAATTTTACTGACAGGATACATTGGCACTAATGTGGACAAGCTTTTGTGAAATGTTACTGACAGGATACATTGGCACTAATATGGACAAGCTCATGCGAAATTTT
>NW_013681243.1:2604-4424 GCF_000517525.1 Limulus polyphemus | reverse complement strand
TAGATATATAATAAGTATAACAGATGACCAGACATTTGATAAGTATAACGGATGACAACATATTTGATAAGTATAACAGATAACCAGAAATTTGGTAAGTACAATAGATGACCAGATATTTGATAAGTATAACAGAAGACCAGATATTTGATAAGTATAACAGAAGACCAGATATTTGATAAGTGTAACAGATAACAAGCTACTTGATAAGTGTAACAGATGACAAGAAATTTGATAATTATAACGGATGACAACATATTTGATAAGTATAACAGATAACCAGAAATTTGATAAGTACAACATAAACCAGACATTTGGAAAGTACAACAGATAACAAGATATTTGATAAGTGTAATGGATGAACAGATATTTGATAAGTATAACAGATGACAATATACTTAATAAGTATAAAAGATAACCAGATATTTGATAAGTGTAACAGATGACAAGATAATTAGAAAACAAGAACAGAGGACCAGATATTCGTTGAGTATAACAGATAACTAAATATTTCATAAGTATAACAGGGGACCAGATATTTGATAAGTGTAATATATGACCAGATATTAGATAACTAGAAAAGAAGACCAGATATTTGATAAGTATAACAGTGAACCAGATATTTGATAAATATAATAAATGACAAGAAGTTTGATAAGTATAAGAGATGACCATATATATGATAAGTATAACTGAGACTAGATATTTGATAAGTATAACAGATAACCAGATATTTGATAAGTATAACAGATATCCAGATATTTGAAAATTGTAACAGATGCCCAGATATTTGATAAGTATATCAGATAACCAGATATTTTATAAGTGTAACAGAAGACAAGATATTTGATAAGTATAACATGGGAACAGATATTTGATAAGTATAACAGGGAAATGGATATATAATAAGTATAACAGATAACAAGATATTTGATAAGTATAACAGTTGACAAGATATTTGATAAGTATAACAGTTGACCAGATATTTGATAAGTGTAATGGATGGCCAGATATTTGATAAGTGTAACAGAAGACCAGATATTTGATAAGTAGAACAGAGGACAAGATCTTCGTTGAGTATGACAGATAACTAAATATTTCAAAAGTATAACAGGGGAACAGATATTTGATAAGTATAACAGATAAACAGATATTTGATAAGTGTAACAGATGAACCAGATATTTGAGAAGTATAACAGATAACCAGATATTTGATAAGTATAAGAGATATCCAGATATTTGATAAGTGTAACAGATAACCAGATATTTGATAAGTGTAACAGATGAATAGATTATTGATAACTAAAACAGAGGACCAGATATTCGTTGAATATGATAGATAACTAAATATTTCATAAGTATAACTAGGGTCCAGTTATTTGATAAGTGTAATATATGACCAGATATTAGATAACTAGAAAAGAAGACCAGATATTTGATAAGTATAACAGTGGATTACATATTTTATAAGCATAGCAGATGACAAGATGTTTGATAATTAGAACAAAGAACCAGATATTTGATAAGTATAAGAGATATCCAGATATTTGATAAGTGTAACAGATAACCAGATATTTGATAAGTGTAACAGATGAATAGATTATTGATAACTAAAACAGAGGACCAGATATTCGTTGAATATGATAGATAACTAAATATTTCATAAGTATAACTAGGGTCCAGTTATTTGATAAGTGTAATATATGACCAGATATTAGATAACTAGAAAAGAAGACCAGATATTTGATAAGTATAACAGTGGATTACATATTTTATAAGCATAGCAGATGACAAGATGTTTGATAATTAGAACAAAGAAC
>NW_013681243.1:0-2155 GCF_000517525.1 Limulus polyphemus | reverse complement strand
TTTGATAAGTATTCACTGTTGTAGTTATCAAATGTACAGTCGTCTGTTATATTTATCAAACTTCTTGTCATCTTTTAACGAAATATTTAACAAATAAAACGAATGACCAGATATTTAATATCTATAACAGATGACCAGTTATTTGATAAGTGTAAAAGACAACCAGATATTTGATAACTAAAACAGAGGTCCAGATATTTGATTAGTATAAAAGATGACAAGAAGTTTGATAAACATAACAGATGACTATACACTTGATAACTAAAACAGAGGACGAAATATTTAACAAATAAAATAAATGGCGAGATATTTCATATATATAACAGATGACCAGTTATTTGATAAGCGTAAAAGACGACCAAATTTTTAATAAGTATAACAGATAACCAGATATATGATAAGCATAACAGATGAGTAGATATTTGATAACTAGAACAGAGGACCAGATATTCGTTGAGTATGACAGATAACTAAATATTTCAAAAGTATAACAGATAACCAGATATTTAATAATTATAACAGATATCCAGGTATTTGATAAATGTAACAGATGACCAGATATTTGATAAATATAACAGATAACCAAGTATTTGATAAGTGTAACAGATATCCAGATATTTGATTAGTGTAACAGATGACCAGATATTTGATAAGTATAACAGATAACCAGGTATTTGATAAGTGTAACAGATGACCAGATATTAGGTAACTAGAACAGATGGTCAGATATTTGATGAGTATAACAGATGACAAGGTGTTTGATAAGTATAAAAGGGGAACAGATATTTGAAAAGTATAACAGATAACCACATATTTGATAAGTGTAACAGATGAAAAGAAGTTTGATAAGTATAATAGATGACCAGATATTTGATAAGTATAACAGAGGACTAGATATTTGATTAGTATCACAGATGACTAGATGTTTTGGTAAGTGTAATGGAATACCAGATATTTTAATAAGTATAACAGATGACAATAAACTTAATAAGTATAAAAGATAACCAGATATTTGATAAGTGTAACAGATGACTAGATATTTGATAACTAGAACAGAGGTCCAGATATTCGTTGAGTATGACAGATAACTAAATATTTCAAAAGTATAACAGGGGACTAGATATTTAATAAGAATAACAGATAACCAGATATTTGATAAGTGTAAGAGATGACACAGATATTTGAAAAGTATAACAGATAACCAGATATTTGATAAGTATAACAGATATCCAGATATTTGATAAGTGTAACAGATGACCAGATATTTGATGAGTATAACAGATGACAAGGTGTTTGATAAGTATAACAGGGGAACAGATATTTGATAAGTGTAATAAATGACTAGATATTAGATAACTAGAACAGAAGACCAGATATTCATTGAGTATTACAGATAACTAAATATTTCATACATATAACAGGAGACTAGATATTTGATAAGTATAACGGATGACAAGAAGTTTATAACTATAACAGAAGACTATATTCCACTGATAATTACAACAGAGGACCAAATATTTAACAAATATAACACATGACCAGATATTTGATAATTAGAACAGAGGACCATATATTTAATATCTATAACAGATGAACAGTTATTTGATAAGTGTAATAAATGACTAGATATTAGATAACTAGAACAGAAGACCAGATATTTGATGATTATAACAGATGACAAGGTGTTTGATATGTATAACAAGGGAACAGATATTTGATAAGTATAACAGGGAAATAGATATATAATAAGTATAACAGATAACCAGATTATTGATAAGTATAACAGATGACAAGATATTTGGCAAGTATAAGAGATGACCAGATATTTGATAAATGTAACAGATGACTAGATATTTGATAACTAGAACAGAGGACCAGATATTTGATGAGTATAACAGACGACAAGATATTTGATAAGTATCACAGATAACAAGATACTTGATAACTGTAAGAGGTGACCAGATATTTCCTTACTAAAACAGATGACCAGATATTCATAACTAGAACTGAGGAGAAGATATTTGATGAGTATAAGAGATGACAAGAAGTTTGATAAGTATAATAGATGACCAGATATTTGAAAAGTATAACAGGGGACCAGATATTTGATGAGTATAAAATATAACCAGATATTTGATAACTGGAACAGAGAACC
>NW_013681242.1:2808-4936 GCF_000517525.1 Limulus polyphemus | reverse complement strand
TTAGATTTTGCTCTGATAGCAAGAAATCTATAACAGAGCAATATCAAAAAGCTTCACTGCAGTACACATTCTCTTTCAGAAAGCCAAAAAAGTAGTAACAAAATGGACCACAAAAGTCTCAAAAATGATAATATGAAGCTAGAGTTTTGCATGTAAATACGCAAGAATGCAACGAACGTTCATAAAAAAATTAGAGTAGATTAGTCCAAATGGAACGAAGTACTGGAACAAAAAGCAAAACCTTCAATAACTCCCTTAAAACGCATCGTAGGAAGGTGAAACTTCGCATGATACTGTGGAACGAACTAGTGAATATACATAGCAAAAAAGGTTAAGATCCATCAATTTAGATTTTGCTCTGATAGCAAGAAATCTATAACAGAGCAATATCAAAAAGCTTCACTGCAGTACACATTCTCTTTCAGAAAGCCAAAAAAGTAGTAACAAAATGGACCACAAAAGACTCAAAAATGATAATATGAAGCTAGAGTTTTGCATGTAAATACGTGAGTATGCATCGAACGTTCATAAAAAAATCGAGAAAATTAGTACAAATGGAACGAAGTACTGGTACAAAACGCAAAATCTTCCATAACTTCCTTAAAACGAATCGTAGGATGGTGAAACTTCGCATGATACTGTGGAACGAACTAGTGAATATACATAGCAAAAAAGGTTAAGATCCATCAATTTAGATTTTGCTCTGATAGCAAGAAATCTATAACAGAGCAATATCAAAAAGCTTCACTGCACTACACATTCTCTTTCAGAAAGCCAATAAAGTAGTAACAAAATGGACCACAAAAGACTCAAAAATGATAATATGAAGCTAGAGTTTTGCATGTAAATACGTGAGTATGGAACGAACGTTCATAAAAAAATTCGAGAAAATTAGTCCAAATGGAACGAAGTACTGGTACAAAACGCAAAATCTTCCATAACTTCCTTAAAACGATTAGTAGAAAGGTGAAACTTCGCATGATACTGTGGAACGAATTAGTGAATATACGTAGCAAAAGGTTAAGATTCATCAATTTAGAATCCTCTGATAGGAAGAAATCTATAAGAGAGCAAAATCAAAAAGCTTCACTGCAGTACACATACCCTTTCAGAAAGCCAATAAAGTAGTAACAAAATGGACCAAAAAAGTCGCAAGAATGATAACATGAACCTAGAGTTTTGCATGTAAATACACAAGTACGCAAGGAACGTTGAAAAACAATTCGAAAAGATTAGTCCAAATGGAACGAAGTACTGGTACAAAACGCAAAACATTCCATAACTTCATTAAAACGAATAGTAGAAAGGTGAAACTCTGCATATAACTGCGCAACGATAGAGTGTACCTACATAAGAAATTTGGTGAATAATAATCAATTCAGGACCCTCTGGTAACAAGAAATCGAGAAACAATCGGTAACAAAAAGCTACAGTGCAGTACACATACGATTTCAAGAAGCCATAAAAAGAGTAACATAAAACGACCACAAAAATCGTAAAACTAAATCTAGAAATTCAGAATTTTGTAAGTAAACGCGCAATGTTACAGCGAACCGTCATAAAAGAATTCAAGAAGATTCGTTTAAATGGGACGAAGTACTAGTACAAAACGCAAAACCTGCCATAACTCCCTTAAAACGCTTCGTAGGAAGGTGAAACTTCGCATGATACTGTGGAACGAACTAGTAAATATACGTAGCAAAAGGTTAAGACCCATCAATTTAGAACCCTCTGATAGCAAGAAATCTATAACAGAGAAAAATCAAAAAGCTTCACTGCAGTACACATACTCTTTCAGAAAGCCAATAAAGTAGTAACAAAATGGACCAATTAAGTCGCAAGAATGATAACATGAACTTAGAGTTTTGCATGTAAATACGCAAGTACGCAACGAAAGTTCATAAAAAAATTCGACAAGATTAGTCCAAATGGAACGAAGTACTTGTACAAAACGCAAAACCTTCCATAACTTCCTTAAAACGAATAGTAGAAAGGTGAAACTCTGCATATAACTGCGCAACGATAGAGTGTACCTACATAACAAATTTGGTGAATAATAATCAATTCAGAACCCTCTGTTAAAAAGAAATCGAGAAACAATCGGTAACAAAAAGCTTAAGTGCAGTAC
>NW_013681242.1:0-1848 GCF_000517525.1 Limulus polyphemus | reverse complement strand
AGAACCCTCTGATAGCAAGAAAACTATAACAGAGCAATATCAAAAAGCTTCACTGCACTACACATTCTCTTTCAGAAAGAAAATAAAGTAGTAAGAAAATGGACCAATAAAGTCGCAAGAATGATAACATGAAGCAAGAGTTTTGCATGTAAATACGCAAGTACGCAACGAACGTTCATAAAAAAATTCGAGAAGATTAGTCCAAATGGAACGAAGTACTGGTACAAAACGGAAAACCTTCCATAACTCCCTTAAAACGAATAGTAGAAAGGTGAAACTCTGCATATAACTGCGCAACGATAGAGTGTACCTACATAACAAATTTGGTGAATAATAATCAATTCAGGAGCCTCTGGTAACAAGAAATCGAGAAACAATCGGTAACAAAAAGCTTCAGTGCAGTACACATACGATTTCAAGAAGCCATAAAAAGAGTAACATAAAACGACCACAAAAATCGTAAAACTAAAACTAGAAATTCAGAATTTTGTAAGTAAACGCGCAATTTTACAGCGAACCGTCATAAAAAAATTCAAGAAGATTCGTTTAAATGGGACGAAGTACTAGTACAAAACGCAAAACCTTCAATAACTCCCTTAAAACGCATCGTAGGAAGGTGAAACTTCGCATGATACTGTGGAACGAACTAATGAATATACGTTGCAAAAGGTTAAGATCCATCAATTTAGAACCCTCTGATAGCAAGAAATCTATAACAGAGCAAAATCAAAAAGCTTCACTGCAGTACACATACTCTTTCAGAAAGCCAATAAAGTAGTAAAAAAATGGACGACAAAAGTCGCAAGAATGATAACATGAAGCTAGAGTTTTGCATGTAAGTACGCAAGTACGCAACGAACGTTCATAAAAAAATTTGAGAAGATTCGTCCAAATGGAACGAAGTACTGGTACAAAACGCAAAACCTTCCATAACTTCCTTAAAACGAATAGTAGAAAGGTGAAATTCTGCATATAACTGCGCAACGATAGAGTGTACCTACATAACAAATTTGGTGAATAATAATCAATTCAGGACCCTCTGGTAACAAGAAATCGAGAAACAATCGGTAACAAAAAGCTTCAGTGCAGTACACAAACGATTTCAATAAGCCATAAAAAGAGTAACATAAAACGACCACAAAAATCGTAAAACTAAAACTAATAATCTAGAATTTTGTAAGTAAACGCGAAAAATTGCGGCGAACCTTAATAAAAAAATTCAAAAAGATTCATCTACATGGGACTAAGTACTTGTACAAAACGCAAAACCTTCAATAACCCCCTTAAAACGCTTCGTAGAAGGTGAAACTTCGCATGATACTGTGGAACGAACTAGTGAATATACATAGCAAAAGAGGTTAAGATCCATCAATTTAGAACCCTCTGATAGCAAGAAATCTATAACAGAGCAATATCAAAAAGATTCACTGCAGTACACATTCTCTTTCAGAAAGCCAATAAAGTAGTAACAAAATGGACCAAAAAAGTCGCAAGAATGATAACATGAACTTAGAGTTTTGCATGTAAATACGCAAGTACGCAACGAACGATCATAAAAAAATTCGAGAAGATTCGTCCAAATGGAACGAAGTACTGGTACAAAACGCAAAACCTTCAATAACCCCCTTAAAACGCATCGTAGAAGGTGAAACTTCGCATGATACTGTGGAACGAACTAGTGAATATACATAGCAAAAGAGGTTAAGATTCATCAATTTAGAACCCTCTGATAGCAAGAAATCTATAACAGAGCAATATCAAAAAGCTTCACTGCAGTACACATTCTCTTTCAGAAAGCCAATAAAGTAGTAACAAAATGGACCACAAAAGTCGCAAGAATGATAACAT
>NW_013681241.1:2612-4716 GCF_000517525.1 Limulus polyphemus | reverse complement strand
CACCACTAGCAACTACGGTGTATATCACTACTAGTAAATATGGTGTACAACATCACTAGTAAATACGGAGTACACCACTAGCAACTACGGTGTATATCACTACTAGTAAATATGGTGTACAACATCACTAGTAAATACGGCGTACACCACTAGCAACTACGGTGTATATCACTACTAGTAAATATGGTGTACAACATCACTAGTAAATATGGTGCATATCACTAGCAAATACGGTGTATATCACTACTAGTAAATATGGTGTACAACATCACTAGTAAATACGGTGTATTTCATCACTATAAATACGGTGTACAACATCACCAGTAAATACGGTGTATATCACTACTAACAAATACGGTGTATATCACTACTAGTAAATACGGTATATACCACCACTAGTAAGTACGGTGTATACCACCACTATTAAATACGATGTATATCACTACTAGTAAATATGGTGTACAACATCGCTAGTAAATACGGTATATAACACCACTAGTAAGTACGGTGTATACCACCACTATAAATACGGTGTACAACATCACCAGTAAATACGATGTATATCATCACCAGTAAATACGGTGTATATCACCACTAGTAAGTACGGTGTATACCACCACTATTAAATAACACACTCTGTAATAGCATGCAGAGCTCCCTCTAGAAATCAATTCTTCTCGTGGTGTAATGGACAGTGTAGAACGAGATTGATTTGTAGAGAAGAGAAACACTTTATTTGGTTTTCCCGCAGTAATAGTTGGGGTATAGTGACCGACTTTGATGAGACCCGAGGGACAGGGGAATTGAATGCACGTACGGTGTTTTATTGTACGTATGTCGATCTACAGCCGCCCAGAGCTCAGCTTGAACGTCCCTGTAATCCCCCCAACTAAATCCAAAAAATAGCCTCATTTATCACACAGTTTCGTCTCTACTAAACGGGTACATTGTTGGTAAATTCTCTGTTATATCCTATGGTTCTTTATACATTATGTTATTGGGGTGAGAACACACGGTTGAAGCAAATAAGCTTCGATAGGAAAGAGAAATAGGTGGAAGTTTATAACAGAAAGGCTCAGGCCTAATTATATAGACTACTCTCCGTGGAAGCTTGGACTGCCATGAAGGTGTTTCAAAATGGCTTCCTATAATGATATTAAAGACAGCATGTTTATGAAAAATGATTAGGTAAGAATCTATTGTTTAACACGAAGTCTGTGGCGGAGGTTAAATATCTTAAACACCATTAAATTCACTATCTTAAACACAACGTGATCAGTTATCTTAATTACAATGGGACTAACTGTGTTAAACACAATGGGATTAATTATCTTAATCACAATGAGATTACCTATGTCAAACACGATGGGATTAATTATCTTAATCACAATGGATTACATATGTTAAACAGAATGGGATTAACTATCTTAATCACAATGGGATTAACTATGTTAAACACGATGGGATTAACTATCTTAATCACAATGGGACTAACTGTGTCAAACACGATGGGATTAACTATCTTAATCACAATGAGATTAACTATGTTAAACACGATGGGATTAGCTATCTTAATTACAATGGGGCTAACTATGTTAAACGCGATGGGATTAGCTATCTTAATCACAATGGGGCTAACTATGTTAAACGCGATGGGATTAGCTATCTTAATCACAATGGAGTTAACTATGTTAATCACAATGGGATTAACTATGTTAATCACAATGGGGTTAACTATGTTAAACACGATGGGATTAACTATGTTAATCACAATGGGATTAACTATCTTAATCACAATGGGATTAACTATGTTAATCACAATGGGATTAGCCATCTTAATCAAAATGGGATTAACTATGTTAAACACGATGGGATTAACTATCTTAATCACAATGGGATTAACTATGATAATCACAATGGGGTTAACTATGTTAAACACGATGGGATTAACTATGTTAATCACAATGAGATTAACTATCTTAATCACAATGGGGTTAACTATGTTAAACACGATGGGATTAACTATGTTAATCACAATGAGATTAACTATCTTAATCACAATGGGGTTAACTATGTTAAACACGATGGGATTAACTATGTTAAT
>NW_013681241.1:0-1873 GCF_000517525.1 Limulus polyphemus | reverse complement strand
AAACATTAGACGTTGTTTCAATATCTTCAAACTCACAGTTAATATTTTATCTTAATCCGTTTATTTTAGTTATGTCTGAATGAAGAAACAACGTTTAATGTTTAATATCTTCAAACTCACGTTAATATTTTATCTTGTAATATTAAACTTTCCTGGTTTACATCGACCACACTAAAAGTACGGGAAAACACACAACTGTAAGCAAATTTCAGAATTATTTTATCGATCGGAAACGCTCTGGCTAATAACAAAGAAAAAATAAACTGACTTTGAATGGAAACGACGAAGCTGAAATAATGCAGAGGAAGAAACTATTAAAGTGAGTTTGAAGATATTGAAACAACGTCTAATGTTTGTTATGTCTGAATGAATAAAATAAACGGATTTTCTTAAATACGACACTTTTTCTTTTATCCCTACACTAAGGTTATTGTTAACGTACCCAAATATACTATAGTAACAGAAATACTTGTATCACAGGCCTACATGAATAACCGGAATATCCTAGTCACGGGCCTATCTGAGTAACAGAAACACTTGTATCACAGGCCTACATGAATAACCGGAATATCTTAGTCACGGGCCTATCTGAGTAACAGAAATACTTGTATCACAGGCCTACATGAATAACCGGAATATCTTAGTCACGGGCCTATCTGAGTAACAGAAATACTTGTATCACAGGCCTACATGAATAACCGGAATATCCTAGTCACGGGCCTATCTGAGTAACAGAAACACTTGTATCACAGGCCTACCCGAGTAGTTGGAATATTGAGTGAAATCAGACTGGAATTAGCTAATGATAAACATGCTCAGTGCATTCATTTGTAAATCTACAGACAAACATCGTGGAATGTAATAATAATACGTTACCAACAGCCTAATAAAACTAAAAGTAAGGTCTGAACTCGTGATCACGAGACTCTGTCACGAGCTCTAAGAAAAGCCGATCGACCGTGTCGGTTAGAGGTACCTGGTATAGTGTGTGGTTAATTAATAAGAACGATTTTGTCACCAGAGGGTGTGGAAGTACACAGCAATTTTTTAAAGAAAAGAGAGAATTTAGAAATGAAACTAATATGATGATCAATGATCAGTTGTTGTAGGAACTTTAAAGAATAACTTTCCCAAACGCAGTTGTTTTTAATGTGTAGACCTGGTTATTACAGCCTGTGTATTCTCGTTTGTTTTGTTGATTTTCGCGAAAATATACACGAGCGTTACCTGGGCTAACCGTCCCTAATTTAGCAGTGAAAGACTAGAGGGAATGAAGCTAGTCAACACCACCACAAACTCTCTGGTTACCAGCGAAAAGTGGGATTGACTGCAGTATTACAACGCCCCCACGGTGGCGGGATTCGAACCAGAGAGCTGCAGATTGCGAGTCTAGCGTCTTAGCCACCAGTCTTATGTAATCCCTCCCCATCATATGTATTAGTACACTTAATAATTAAAGGTTTGATTATTAACTATCTGTAGATTGCGAGTCGAGCGTCTTAGCCACCAGTCTTATCGTAACTCCCCCATCATATGTGTTAGTACACTTAATAATTAAAGGTTTGATTATTAACTATCTGTAGATTGCGAGTCGAGCGTCTTAACCACCAGTCTTATGTAATCCCCCATCATATGTGTTAGTACACTTAATAATTAAAGGTTTGATTATTAACTATCTGTAGATTATGAGTCGAGCGTCTTAACCACCAGTCTTATGTAATCCCCCCATCATATGTGTTAATACACTTAATAATTAAAGGTTTGATTATTAACTATCTGTAGTTTGCGAGTCGAGCGTCTTAACCACCAGTCTTATGTAATCCCCCATCATATGTGTTAGTACACTTAATAATTAAAGGTTTGATTATTAATT
>NW_013681240.1:2465-4308 GCF_000517525.1 Limulus polyphemus | reverse complement strand
AACTGAAAACATCCAAAAAAATGTCACAGCCCCTCTTCCCCCCAAAGGTTCAGCGGAAAGTCAGCACGAATATAGGTTAACATATATTTCATTCCCGAAGGGGACTAAAATATAACCAGGGGCAGTCAGAAACTTCAGTTTCTTTTCACTCCACTACGTGAATTAAAATTAAGTGGCACCTAACTTTAAGAATTTTGGTTATCGTCTTTTCATCTTTAATATAAAAAAAAAAAAATCGATTTTGATATTGGACTAACAAGTGGGATTGCCTCAATACATTAAAAGAAACTGTGAGGTGATCTGGAAATAAAACGAAGAAAGGAGAGTTTCTTGATGACTAAGCTGCTGTTTCTTGAGGCATTAACAACCGGAACACAATGTTACGACAGCAGAAGTCACGTGACCCTGGTAACACGTGATGAGTTTCTAGAAGGATCATGAAAGCTCGAGTGTTTGCCAGACGCCCTCTATTTTTGTATATATATATAAGCATGGCAAATAAAGCGGAGAGAAGAAGTGAGAGAAAGATAATCGAGTCAAGTAAGCGGTAGTGACCGGAAGTAAAGTGAATCGTTGTGAATTAAAGCGTGAGTTTAAGTTAAAGTGACTGTAGAAATTCTGTTTATTATGAAGTTGTATCGAGAAATAATAAACTAGTTTTAAGTAAGAAAGGACTTGTATCACTTAAGTTTCATCATAAAGAAATTATACAGAAAATTAACAAACGAACAGAGACATAACAAATTGGTGTCAGAGAGTGGGAAGGGAAAAAATGGAAATCAGAGGTGGCAAATCAAACTACAAATTAGCAGATTTGATGTCAGCATTACAAGAACAGCAAAAGAAACAAGGAAAGAGACTACAGCAGTGGTTGGAGGAGAAAGAAAATAAACAAGAAAAAAGACTACAGCAATAGTTGAAGGAGAAAGAAAAGATACAACAGCAGTGGCAAGAAAACCTGCAAGAGTGGCAGCTCGAACAACAAAATAAATAAGAAGAGAGACTACAGCAGTGGCAACTGGAACAAGAAAGGAAACAGTGGCAAGACGTACAAATGGAAAACATTAGTAAATTTCAAAGTGAATTAAATATATTAAAGGATGATTTACTGTCTTTTACACAAGGAGGATATATTAGCCATGGACCTAGTCAGCCTCAGACAACAGGAAGCCTCTTCCAGCCACCTCAGATAAACTCTAATGTTAACATAGCTAGCTGTTGATTAGGTCTATGGTTAATATATCCTCCCTGTGTAATGGACAGTAAATCGTCGTTTATTGTGTTTAATTCAATTTGAAATTTATTAATCTTTTCCATTGTGTATTCTGGGTTATTCTCAATTGTTGGATACTTTCTTCGTGTTTATTTTCTTTCTACCCCAACTACTGCTGTAGTCTCTCTTTTTGTTTATTTTCTTTCTCCTCCAACCACTGCTGTAGTCTCTCTTCTTGTTTCTTTTCTTTTTCCTCCAACAACTGCTGTAATATCTCTTGTTTATTTTGCTGTTCGAGCTGCCACTGTTGCAGGTTTTCTTGCCACTGCTGTTTTGTTCTCTTCTTGTTCTTTTTTGTTTCTTTTTATCGTTCTTCTTGTTTCTTTTGCTGTTCTTGTATTGCTGCCATCAAATCGTAGTTTGATTTCCCACTTCTCGTTTCCATTTTTTTTTCTATCCCACTTTCTGACACCAATTTGTTACGTCTCTGTTCGTTTGTTAATTTTCTGTATAATTTCTTTATGATGAAACTTAAGATATACAAGTCATTTCTTAATTAATACTAGTTTATTCTTTCTCGATACAACTTTTGTAATATACAGAATTTCCACAGTTAGTTTAAACTTAACA
>NW_013681240.1:0-2138 GCF_000517525.1 Limulus polyphemus | reverse complement strand
CTACCACTGTTGCAGGTTTTCTTGCCACTGCTGTTTTGTTCTCTTCTTGTCCTTTTTGTTTCTTTTTTCGTTCTTCTTGTTTCTTTTGCTGTTCTTGTGTTGCTGCCATCAAATCTGCTAAGTCGTAGTTTGATTTCCCACTTCTCGTTTCCATTTTTTTTTCTATCCCACTTTCTGACACCAATTTGTTACGTCTCTGTTCGTTTGTTAATTTTCTGTATAATTTCTTTATGATGAAACTTAAGATATACAAGTCATTTCTTAATTAATACTAGTTTATTCTTTCTCGATACAACTTTTGTAATACACAGAATTTCCACAGTTAGTTTAAACTTAACAGCCTTTATAACATACGCTATAAATCACAGTGATTCACACACTTTATTTACGGTGCCTACTGTTCGCTTGACTCAGTTATCTCTATCTTCAATCTATCTATCGCTGGCTTTATTTGCCGGGCTTATATACTAAAAACGAGGGTGTTTCGCAAACAATCGGACATTCGCGAGGTTCCTCGATAAGTCATGATCCTTCTAGAAACTCCAGTATACTTTGTGTCTGTCCTTTATGCCCATGAGCTCAATAGTTACCCACACTGGTCCCCACAATCTTGTAGAATGTCCTGTCACACCATAAAGCTTCTGTATGGCTTCTGGTACTCCTTCATGATCTAACACAAGAAGGAAAGCCAGCCAATAAACCAAACAGCTATCGCCCGATCAGCCTGACTAGCTGTGTAAACTAAATTTTAGAAAGAATAATTAGTAACCGACTCTCCACATTCCTGCAGATCACTTCAAAACTACCACAAATCCAAAGTGGATTTAAAAAATTCAGACAGACTAATGACTAACTAGTTCGACTAACAGAACCAATCATAGATAGTTTTCACAATAAAGAATGCACTCTCGCATGTTTTCTCGACTTTGAGACAGCATTCTACACTGTATGGCACAATGGCCTGAGGTTCCGTATGCCAAAATGAAATTAACGAGCGGTATTATTCGCTGGCTATCAAACTTTCTGGACAACAGAAAATGCAAAACTAATATAGGAGGAAGTTCGAGGAACTATCTTGGAGCCATTTACTCTAGGAGGGGTAGTTAGCCCTATCATATTCATCATGTATGTAAGCAATATGCCCCTAAAAGATCCAAACCTCTGTTTCTCTTCACAATTTGCTGACGGCGTTGCAGTATGGAAAAGTGCACCTACATCCTCAATAGCAGCAACAAATTTACAACCACAATTAAATAATATAGTAGAATATTGCCAAAAATACCTGTATTAAAATTAATGTCCCAAAAAATTAACTGGTAGTTTGAACAAAACTAAAAAAAAAGGACCCACCCAAGCTATATATGAATGGAACATTTCTCCAGCCTACAACATCAGTCAAATAGCTAAGACTGACCTACGATTCTAAATTGACGTGGGTTAGACACATAAATAATATTCTAACCAAAGTTTGGCATCGCACGAATTATACAAGGAGTTCAACGGGTAAACACAATGGAACATGAGCAAACAACATAATTTATGAAACATACATACGCCCAGTAATAGAATATGTCTGCCCAGCATGGTTAAACACGGCACCAAAAAACATTGATAAATTACAAAACATACAAAATACTCACTACAGCATTCAAAGTACCAAGAAGCACCTCAAAATTTATGCACAACTTTGAAAATTTAGAAACTATCTCCGATAGACTTCTACATAAGTCACTAAATTACTTCGAGAAAAATTGACAAAAAATTATCTCCTCTGTGAATTAGATCGCTACAGCATACATGATGGAGATAGCTCTAAGTACCTCTCACTAGTAAATACATATTGTTACGTCTCCGTTTGTTAATTAACTTTCCGTAACTTCGTTCCGACGAAACTTCAGCGACACAAGTTCTTTACTTAATAAAACTGGTTTATTCTTTCCGAATACAACTTTCCGATACAGTTATTTTCATCAATCGCGTTAAAACAAACGCTATATCAACGAACGTCAATAATACTTCTGACTGAAGTTCAATTACTCACTATCTTCACACACACATTACATTACTCCCCCGTCACGTTGTCACCCTCTTTTATATACCAGGCTACCCTATATCTAGTAAATACTAGAGCATTCGCC
>NW_013681239.1:3543-4612 GCF_000517525.1 Limulus polyphemus | reverse complement strand
TACTGTTTTGGCAATGTCCATTTGCTTCATTACATTTCTGGACAGTTGAACAATTTCATTCCCTATAACTTTTGGCACGTGACGAGGCATGACTCTACATCGAGTACAGAGAAATTGTCTGAATACAACATTGATCTGTTTCGATAACGATTATCCCAAAATATGTGTATGTGTATTTTGACGAAAAATTATTCAAAACAACAGATCAGAATGACAACTCGTACTTGTTTGTCAGATCATACGCTACTTTCTCCGTTACTACTCAGGCAGTTGATTAATAACTACTCCATACGTGTAGACAATAACATCAATATAGAACAGCATGCAAACATTTTAGCCAAGACTATAGTCTTTTACTCAGTGTTTCGTTATTATTTAATTGAGCACTTGGAGCAGCATATTTCCATATTTCCTGCTTCCATATTTCTAATGACCTTTGCAGATTCCTACAACTTTCTCATTTTAGAAGATTTGTGCTTTTAGCATCTACTGGCTTGTCTCCTCTTTTCCGACGTTATTTAATGTTTTAACGTATGAAGTCCACAGACTGTTGTCAGCATTAAACAGTAAGCACAGGACTTGCTCATATTATGTACTCGTTTAATGATTTTTCTCAGATTTTTATACAAAACATAAAGCTATTAAGTAATAGACAGTATAGAAGTATGGTGTGATTAACTGTATGTACGCCTACGCAGCAGGCAGTGATGTTCAGTCATGCATAGACAGACCTTTACAAGTTTCTGGGCCTATACGTAGAAAGTTACTGGGTACCCCCGCCTATTAATTAAGCAAAATTCTAAAAAATAGACTTGCGGTTTACAGAATGCAATGTGTTTAGCCATTTAAAACACTTCCTTCGAAAGGTTATCAATGTGTTGTATCTTTACCTGTGGCAAGGCCTGCAAGAAAAAGCTATATATATATTGCATATTACGTGCACTAATGTATTCAGCGTATATTGAAGTGTTCTACATCAAATTGGCTAATCGAGATAAAGAACACTGATTTTATATTATAAACACAGGTTTAAGTGTTATTACGTGGTAAACTACAAAATGTAAGGGCA
>NW_013681239.1:0-2914 GCF_000517525.1 Limulus polyphemus | reverse complement strand
AGCCGCATGTTTTTTTTTAGCTTTGCGTAAACGCTTAGTGAAGAGTTCATCGACAAAGGGTAGAGTCTAGATGACATTTTCAATTCGTGAAGGTTTCTTGAACTGTTTTTCTCTAAATCTATTTGAAAGAGACCTTTATAAAAAATCTGAAATATAGTTATAAGGAAAACTAATCATTGCAACAATGAAGGTTTGTGTTGCAGATTCTTTAAATTGTTTTAAGTTACCCAGTAATTATACCACGTTTTTACAATTGTTTTAAGTTACCCAGTAATTATACCACGTTTTTACAATTGTTTTAAGTTACTCAGTAATTATAAAGAGTTTAGTATTAGGTGGATGGTGCGAGTTTAAATGCTAAATCAGCTATTTAACGTATTGTTTATGGTACATTTTAGTAACAAGTTTATCATTTTCAACAGGAACTATGGTATCAAAGAACAGCAAGGACATGAAATAATACCCAATGTGCGAAACAGTAAATTTAAAAGTAAGATGTAAGTGGCTGAGAAAATAAATAAATTCGAAGAGAGATTTAATGCAATGATTTCAAATACCGAAAATGTCATCAATGTAACGACACACCCCCCTATCAGGTTTTTGTCCCGCTAAACCCGAGGCTCTCAAATCACGAGGAACTCTGCGCTTAACAACAAACAGACATAATGACACGATTTCGATTACGTGTATTGATGGAATAATCGAAAATTGTAAGCCTACGACAAAAGGAAATAATTCTTGGCCTTTGTAACTAACGTGTTTCATTTGTGTGTGTGTTTTCCATTTCTTCAATAGTTTGTGATTTTCTGTTTCTTAGTCGTTCTAATTATTATTTACCGATAACATGTGACATTTCCAGAATTTGCAGTGCGTATTGAAGGGCTTTAGACGTTTTGACAATAAACTTAGAGAAAAACGACCTTTATTAACCAGATAATGATAACATTTTTATTTCAGTCAACGTTTTGCCATTGTGGCTGGTACTAACCCTAACGAAGTTGCAACGGCAAGATGTCGGCTGAAATAATAATTAAAAAAATTATCATTATCTAGTCTCAAGAGAGTAAAGGTCGTTTTTCTCTAATTTTATTGTCAAACTTGACAATTCCATTGTTAAATCAGTTTATAATTGTTGTACTTGTCCTTTTCGGTTATCAGTTAGTAATTTTTATGTCGCTCTAACTCTTGAGAAAAGGTAAGCCAAAATGTCAGGTTTGAAGAAATAGTTTTTTCTGAAGCGCGATTAGTCGCGTTTAGTAAAAAGCAGGATCTGACGAAACAGTTTATACTACAAATTGCTGAGTAATAACGGAAACAAGAACGTGCTTCTTATATTTTGACAACAATAACCTTGAAGCCTAATAAGCTAAGAAGAAATAAAAATACAAGTTAAAACATTGCATGACATATCACTATTGTGATTCATTAATATAATACTAGAGAGATGTGATCAATAGTAAAAATAAATAACTAAAGTTAGCTAAAATAAAACAAAGGACAAAGAAAACTGCTACGTTAATTATATAAGAACAACGGAGCAGATGCATGGTTTGATTTATTTAATGAAAGGTAACCAGCAAGTGTGAATGGGAAATCATGATTTTGGTTAATGCAATGACTTCCTGCAGGAGCGAATTGTCATTTAAGGGCCTGCCCGGGCAATATCACTTGCTGCAAAGTAGCTAAACAATTCACATTTAACATGAATTTCTTAGAACGTGACAAATACACTGGCTCACCAGGAAATTGGCCAGTGTCCTGGTGGGGTAATCTGTCCCTGGGTTTCTGATTTTTTCTCTTTTTGGTATCACAGCTATTGGCGATTATTTTTCTATTCTTAAAGTCGACGTTGATATTTCATTTGTATACTTTCTATATGCAAAATTCAATCAATTAGATCAAAGAACGTATAGAAGTGGTAAAATGATAGGTATATTCAGAAGTAGGACAACACAACGGTGGGGTATATAGTTTATCAGAGTTTATTTGAACTTGCATGCCTTAAGCGTGAATCGGTAGTGTTCACTGCCTATTACAACTGGTTATTCCTGAAGAAGAAGAATCAACCGTTCGAAAGCGCTCGAGTTTCTTGGTTTAAATCTACTTATTATTTCACTAATAACTGGTAACGTTATATTCTTATATCGCTGATTAAATTCACTAAATAATTTCGTAAGCCCATTCAATGTTGAGCTTAAATCATTCTTTAATGTTCTAATTCTTCCAACATTAAAGTCATCATATTGGGAAATCAGACAGTATAATTATCAGTGAATCTAGAAATAATTCGGAACATTATGGTAGATTTACAATAGGAGAGTGGTGTGTTTAGAAACCTTTCATTAGATCTTTGTGCAACAGGGTATTAGCAAGTTTTCATTGTGATACAGGTTATCAACACATTAAGAAGGTTTTCGTGAACATTACATAAAATTAAAACAATATGATACATGTTATCAACAGATTAAGAAGGTTTTCATGAACATTACATACAATTAAAACTTGAAGCTTCAATGATATTGTCCCCAGTGGCACAGCGGTATGTCTGTGAACTTACAACGCTATAAACCGAGTTTCGATACCCGTGATAGGCAGAGCTCCGATAGCCTATTATGAAGCTTTGTGTTTAACTACAAACAAACAATGATGTTATGTTCAATATGTACAAATAAACAATAACCGATTACTAAGGTAAGTTTCATTCCTAATCATATTTATGTGACGAATCACAAACAATGTATTTTAGCTACAGGAACTATATATATAGTTACGTGATCTTGCTAAAATATTACTTATATTTTTGGGCACTGAGTTGTTAAAAAAATACATTTTTCTTGTGTGTATTCCCGATGTAAAATATCTAAAATAACTCGCAGAGAACAAAATCCGCTTTTTTAAGAAATGCTTTTAAATG
>NW_013681238.1:0-3984 GCF_000517525.1 Limulus polyphemus | reverse complement strand
CATCATACTAACAGACTAAACATACAGTAGGTGACATCATACTAACAGACTAAACATACAGTAGGTGACATAATTACATCATAGTCACAGATTAGGCACAAAGTATGTGACAGAAATCATAGTGTGTGGGTATACAAATTATTCCTGTGACTCCCCCATTGGCTTAGCGCTAAGTCTGAGGCTCATAATGCTAAAAACTAGGTTTGAAAGCACAGATAACCCACTGTGTAGCTCAGCGCTTTACAACAAATAAACACTCTTCGTTGTGATTAACTACGCAAGACACTTTCCGAGTCTTGTAAAACATTGTACTAGTATTAAAAGTTTATGGTGGCGAACCAATAAGACTTTTTAAGCCTAGAAAAAGTAATTAAAAGTTCCGTAAAAATTTATTAGCCACAAATATTATTTTGTTTCAGTGAAACTCTAAATAAACGCTAAGCGCTTATGAAATTATGAACGTTTTCAGGCTTAGCATGGTATTCCACAGATCATCAGGACTAATTCTCTGAAAGACTACTGTCCATTAGAACGATCTTCCAAAACATACTTTGATTTATAGGTTCATTTACATCTATTCACATAGAAGAATTTGAAATTGTTTCCGAACTATGGTGCTTTACCACACAATTGACCGAAAAACGTGTAAACAACATGATTTCTGTAAGTATTTCAATTCAAGTAAATTTTATTTATGTGCCTACAAAGTTGTTTTTTGTTGCTGTTATAGTACAGAACCTCTCCACACGACAGTTACCAATAATAACAGCTTTATTCGATGTCTTACTAAAATACACTTTAAATATATTTCTTGGTGCATTTATTTATTTTCAAACACAAAACTGTACAGTAGACTATCAGGTACGTGCTTACCACAGCTTTCAATTATGGCACTAGGGGGAGTATCATTACGAAAATAGTTAAAAATTATTTTTAAATAATCGATTAAAAATACAATATAAGGAAATTAATTTAACCAACAATTCCGAGATTAACTGAAAGTATTTAAAAGGTTCATAATTAATTAATTAATTGCGTAAATTAGGATATATTTCAAAAAGGGTTAAATCATTGTCAAATGACGAAATCAAAATTAAACGATAAATTCAATTACTAATCAAACTGTCAAATCATCAGGTAAATAGTAACTTTAGTTACATTTAAACATAGATAACTGTCTGTGTTAACGTACAACAAAAACACTTATTGTTCAAAGTTTCAAACACTACACACAACTAAGTGTCTTGTTGAAAACAACCTACCATGACAATAGGGAAAAAAATGATGGGAAGTAACAAATGGTGAACCATCATCACTGGATTACTCTGGAGAAAGTGCGCCACCTGGTGGAAGAATGGTTTGTTGTTTAGCATTTTCTCGTGCTTGGAGTTATGCACTTGGTACATGCATAATGTGTCATACAGAAGGTAGGCGATGAAAATCCATGGATATACACCACACAACCAGTTCCTATGATAACAAAAATAAATATATTTATTTGTTTGTTTCAAAATTTCGTTCAAAACTTTATAAGGACTATCCGCGCATAGCCATCACTAATTTTTAAACTTAAAGAAGGTTTGTTTGTTTGAAGTTAAGCACAAAGCTACACAATAGGCTATCTGTGCTCTGCCCACCACGGGTATCGAAACCCGGTTTCTAGCGTTGTAAGTCCGCAGACATACCGCTGTGCCACTGGGGGGGGGGGCACTAGAGGTAAGGCAGCTGACAGTTAGTAAACAGCCCCTACCGCTAATTCTTGAGCTACTCTTGTCTGGTCACGTTTTCGGGTCGTGAACCACGAATTCTCAGATTCACATTACGTGAATTACACACTGCCCAACAAGAGAAAAAGGAAAGAACACTTGAAACAGTTTTGACAAAACTAACTAGGATAAAGACACGTTTACTTAAATATACGGGCCACGTGAAAAACGCTGATCACTTCTTTATATTATTTCCTAGTTAAAAGAGTTTTTTGTTATGGTTGTTCGGTTAGGCTTAGATCAGACAATTGTTTGTTTGTTTTGAATTTCGCGCAAAGCTACACGAGGGCTATCTACACTAGCCGTCCCTAATTTAGCAGTGTAAGACATAAGGGAAGGCAGCTAGTCATGACCACCCATCGCCAACTCTTGGGCTACTCTTTTACCACCGAATAATGGGATTGACCGTCACATTATAACGCCCCAGGGCTGAAAGGGCGAGCATGTTTGGTGTGACAGGGATTCGAACTCGCGACCCACAGGTTGCGAGTCGAGCGCCCTAACCACCTGTTCATGCCGGGCCTCTACATTAAATAATAACAGCTTGTACGTCAATTTTGTGAAATAAAACAAAAAAAAAAACAGTCGTGTTATGAAATATAACATAGTGTAAAATTATTTTAATTTCTCAAATGACCCTAAAACAATATATTTTATGTCTACCTTAATCAATTCTTAATCATCTATATTTCAAAAGCCTACTAACATTATATTTATGCTATTTTAATCACTTGCACCACTATAGAAGTGTGTTGTCTGTCAGTCAGTCAGTAGATGTCACATAAGGGACGCACGTTTTTTTTTTTTTTTGCTTTTCTTAGCATGCTCTTTATCAAGTAACAAGGATAAAACCTTTATAAACCAGCTTATACTTGTGGGTTGGTCTACACAAAAAGAACTGCGTGTAGTTTGTTTGCTTTGAGGTTTTTATGCAAATCTACTCGTACGTTATCTCGGCAGGATCACATTTGCTTAAATTATGCGTTTGCTCCCCAGTGGCACAGCGGTATGTCTGCGGATTTACGACGCTCGAAACCGGGTTTCGATACCCTTGGTGTGCGGAGCACAGATAGCCCATTGTGTAGCTTTGTGCATAAATTCAAACAAACAGTTATACGTTTATGTTCGTACCCATATAAACTTAAGGTTCAACAGATTTCAAACACGTTTAAAAACTGAATTCTAACCTGCGCTTTGATGATAACTTCATTAAAATTGTAGGTTAGTTTAATTTATAACTTCCCTATAAATGTTCTTTATATTTGCCTAAATGATTTGATAAAGAACTTATTTGTTTTTTGTTGCTAAGTGCAAAGCTACATGTTTCTTTGATTTTTGTGCACAGCCACACCAGGGCTATCTGCGCTAATTATCCTTACTTTTGAAGCGATAGACTAGAAAGAAGACAGCTAATCAACACCACCCGCCGCCAACTCTTGGCCTAGTCTATATCAACGAATAGTGTGATTGACTGATACGTTATAACACCCTCACGGCTGAAAGGCAGAGCGCGACCGGTAACGGAATTCGAACACACGACCCGCAAATTGCGAGTCGAGTGCCTTAAACCTCCCAGGCCTAGCAATATCTGAGAAACCGACTGAATAAAAATAGCATACTTATTGGCCTTTTTTGCTGTTACGTCACAAGCTAAAGATTATCGATACGTCACAAGAAGTAGCCACTGGGCAAGTCGGATAGTTGTTTAGAGTAAACTGAAGAAAACTCTTTAATGAAGATAACCTTTAGATTTCTTTAAACTGATATCACTGACTTTTGGAAACTTTTTAAAAAAAGACGTATAGAAAACCTTAATCGTATAACAGGTTTTGAGCTACGTGAACACGCCAAGATAACAAACACTATCAGTTATTTGTTGAGTTTTGCTACAAGAGAGCTATCTGCGTCACCCGTTCATGATTTAGTGATAGACTATAGGGAAGGCAGCTAATCAATATCACCCACTGTAACTACTAGAGTGTTAGCCCTTCAGTTCTTCATACTAGTGGTGTGAGTTGTATAAAAAACTACGTTACTAGTAACTACTGGAGAGTTAGCCCTTCAGTTCTTCATTGTAGTAGTTTGAGTTGTTTAAAAAACTACGTTACTAGTAACTACTGGAGAGTTAGCCCTTCAGTTCTTCATTGTAGTAGTTTGAGTTGTTTAAAAAACTACGTTACTAGTAACTACTGGAGAGTTAGCCCTTCAGTTCTTCATT